>NC_091824.1:109290134-109507634 GCF_038994185.2 Dermacentor albipictus
ATGTTAAACAGCGCCACTAAGAGCCATGGTGGGCGGATGTTGCGCTTCCGTCCACAAAACTCAGTTAAACTCAGTTACACGGGACTGGTGTAACGCTCTTACACTGGAAAGAAGCAAGTGGACAGAGACACCAGCGTCTTTCTGTCCACTTGCTTCCTTTTCCAGTGTTCCTTTTTTATTTTCGCTGGAAATTCTTCTAATATAATTTGTTTCTTTGTTTATGTGAACGATTTTTGCCCTTCCTGTAATTTTAAGTTCCTTTTTATGCCTTCATTGTTGCTATCTTTCTAACCTCCCCCTTACCCAATGCTTGTTTGGGACCTGTATGGCAAAATGAATGGATGAATGAATGAATGAATGGCGATTACCAGTTCTACCACAGAGCGCTATTTTTGCCTCAAACAGTAAAGCTGTTGTCCTTTCTTCTCGAGGATGTCTCCACAAGCAACTAAGAAAGGCAACTCCACCCACCATGGTGGTTCAGTGACCTTGGCGATGCGATGCTAAATCCGAGGGCGTGGGATTGAACCTCTGCCACGGCGGCCGCATTTCGAGCAGGAAGAAGTGCAGAAACGCCCGTGCGCCGTTCTATGGGTGCACGTTAAGGAAACCCAGGTGGTCGAAATTAATCCAGGGTCCCCCACTATATACGGCGGCTTTAGCACGGAAATCCCAGAATTTAATAAGAACGGCAACTCTGCCTTCTTTACATGGGCAATTGAGGTTCGGCAACAGGAACGACGGACCGGTAGGGTGGTCTGTCACATTCACACGCAAGTGTAGCTAGATTCGAACACATAAAAAAGATTGACACACTTACATCCATTGCTGCTGCTGACGGTCCACCGCCCATTCAGCGAAAAGCGTTCGAATCCCAGCGCGTTATTAGCAGTGATAAGGAGGCAGGCAATTTTAACAAGGCACGCCATTCTTCTTCTTTGTCGTCTTCGCTCGTGTTCTAATTAACTGCTTTCATTGTTCTCTTTTAATCAGGTTTACGCTTGTTTTATACTTTGCTGATCAGAAAAATTTGCGCAAGAAAAAGAAGAAAAAAGGAAAAGCCACCGCACATTGTAAGAAAAAAACAAAGACAAGCGCTACTCACAACTTTCTAATAGCTGGAAAGGGTCCGCATACATATGACCTTGTCGCGCATGCGCGCACTAAAAATACAGAAATATCGCAGGAAGAACAGCCGTAGATCAAAGGTGGTTGCGCAAGAAGTCAAACTCGGAGTTAACAAGTGCGATGGACGGCTCACTCAAACAACGATCTCCATTCTTTTCGATAAAGAAGGCTTCCAATGCAAGTCTAGAAGAAGCGTTGCCGTTCCTGTCCAGAATGGTAGCCTCTGAGAAACAAGCCTCACAACCATACGCAATTACGTGCAACACCATATGAACGCCCTTGTTCTCTCCCTTGCTTACTTTTTGGGCATGCATGTGCAATTCTGGGCAGGTGGTAACGCCTGCAAATTGCAAGCTTTTTTTTTTTATGCGAAGCATATTGCAATCACTCAGTTCAGCCCTTGGGCGCGGCCGCGCAGCCACCATTGAGGGTATGAGCCATTGTTCATTGCTGCGCGTCTCATATGTGGGTCTATTCTCTTTTAAGCTTGCTATGTTTGTTATTAAGTTGCTTCTATTTTGTTGTTTCTTCGTATATATATATACTAAACAGTGGTTCAACAACTAAAATAAAGGCTAGTATGCTTCGCATCCTGGGCTTAACCTTAGCTAAGCCACAGCCATTTTTTTTACTTCTTTTACCTTCTTTTACCTACACGTGTTCTTCCTGCGACGATTCTGTATTTTTATTTGTGCGCATGCGTGACAAAGGTGATATATATGTGAAACCATTCCCGCTATTGTTGTTCTTTCCTATCTAGTATATGCGACTCCTGCCCCGCTATTAAACAGTTGTTAAGCAGTCTTTTCGTCATCTGTGCGTTGTCGTTTTGTTACGCTAATTTCCTCATTAGCAATGCAAGACCAACTAGCCCTAGAATTAATTGTTTTAGAGGGTTTTATACTTCTCCTACGAAACCCTCTGATGCACTATAGACATCATGCAGATGTCACGCACTGTGGAAACCGATGTTATGCGAACCATTTTGCAGGTATCTCGATGTCCGCCATCGTCTGTGGTCTTAAAGAGCGCGTTACCGGACGGTTTATTATGTGTCTGTGGGGTAAGCTATTATGTGTCTGAGGCCAGCGTATGCATGTCAAGAGCAAAACGACAACAGTGACGGTGGCTAACAAAATTTAGAAGAAATTAGAAGTGCGAAAACACTCGTGTACTTAGATTAAGTGCACGTTAAAGAACTCCAGGTGGTCGAAATTTTTTGAGTCCCCTACTACGGCGTGCCTCATAATCAGAAAGTGATTTTGAACTTGAAATTTATTTGTATCTATACAACGTACAGATAGCAGGAGCACAGACAAAAAGCCATAAAATCGGCTTGACTAAGCACGTAAAACCCCCTAATTTAATTTAATTTAATTAAAAAAAGCTTCGCATAACTTCCATTACCACAGCACGTGGCGTCTGCATAATCTTTCCCTTCGCTTCCTTTCTTCTTGCTACGCAGCGCATTTTCGGTGACAGCGTTGCGCTTTCCGCATCTATACAGACAACGAGTACACATTGTATGGGAATGTCGAATATGTAACAAAGTGGTGGAAATTCACCAAGGATTGAAGTAAGGATGTTCTCTGTCTCCATTGTTGTTCACGCTTTATGTTAAGGGTGTAGAAAGACTTTTGGAAAACAATTAATAAGGGTTTTATTTATCCTGCATGCATAATGGACAAATGGTGCAACAGAAGGTCGATGGACTGTTGTATGCGGACGCCACAGTGCTGCTAGCGGATAACGCAAAAGATTGACAGGCACTTGGGTATATCTGGGGCAACGTACCGACAAAGCTATGCCTTAAATTTAGCACACAGAGATCGGGAATTATTATTTGTAACGTTATTACGTGGCGTCACTTGAGCAATAAGACACATCCATAGCCAAGCAATACAAATACTTCGATGTGTACATAAATGAAGAAAGACTTACTCAAGCACCCACCAAGATAATTTGAAAATAAAGGGGAAGCGGAATGCAGCAATAATGAAATATAGAGTACTTTGAGGCCGCAATAAGTATGAGGTGGTGCATGGAATCTGGGAAGGAGTAATATATGGTGCCAGCGCGAACGTTCACAAATGCCGCGCTGCGCTTCAAATCGGGTATCTTGTCGGGGTTGGAAGTTGAACAAAGATCGGTAAGCCAGTTGGCTTTGAGAGTCCACAGTAAAACCGCAAATGAAGCAGTGTAGGGTGACATATGGGTTGGGCCTCTTTTGAAGAAGCCTCTTTTGAGAGAAGCGCAGAGCAAAATTAGTTTTGAAGAAAGACTCAGGAACATGGATCAAAATATTGGGCGGCTAAAGTGCACAAGTATCTAAGAGAGAGAGAAATTTATTTACAGAAAGGCAGAGAGGTCGGCCTGAGCTATTGCTCTGGCCTGCTACTCTACAATGGGAAAAGGGGATGGGGAGGCAAAGGGTGATGACAAGTATCTGTATACCTGAAAAGCGTGGCCACAGAATGGAGGAAGAGGTCAAGAAAGTTGGCGACCAAGTACATGGTAATTGAAAGTGCAAATACCCAGCCAAGAGTCATCATAAAAAGAGAGAAACACAAACAGTGGATTGTATGCAAAGAATGGAAACAAAAACGATTATGAAGATTTACAAGAATAGGAAGAAAGATATTAGAAGGAAAAATAAGTACTACGATAACACTATTTGAGGCTCCAGCTGGTTGCCTAAGGACAAAAACATACTGAGGCAAATATTCGCAACAATATGAGGCATCTGTATGGTGTAGCAAAAATCCGGAGATTGCTCGGCATATCATAATGGAATGCGAATGGATTCACCCAGTGAGACCCGTAGGTAACGTACACTTTCCACAACCGCTTATATTTAAAGTGGACAGAAACATTAACCGGTCAGCAGTCGAGTTAAAGAAGAGACGTTTAGAGTATTGACCGAAAAAAATATAAGGAAATAGATGAGTACCACCAGATATGTTGCAGATATAGGCAGCGTGGTACAAGGTTGTTTTTGTTGTTGAGTCAAAACATGGCGAGCTAGATAGAGAAGTTTTGAGGAAGAAAAAAAAAAGATTAAGGAGATGTTTACAAAAATGCGATAGGTGCAATAGGTGCGATGGGTGCAAGTAAAACGCATGATCTCCGAACGGTGTTGCAATTAATGACGCTGCAGTAGCTGCGCGAAGTTTTCCGTGCTGTAGTTCCGTTTGTGGAACGTTCGGGCGGCGTGAGTGCTTGAGTAATAGAGGTGAATCATGCTGTTTCCGATATTTTTTGTTTCGGTCTCGGCCTGGCCCCTTGAATCGTCATTTGTGCCTGCCGAACGGATTCGACACGCATCTGGCTGTGCAGCAGTTGAAACCGTAACGTTCCGTCGATATTTCTTAGCCCACGGCTACCATTACGTTAACGTCACGTGCCAGCTTTGCACGTGGTATCTAAGCCGTCACGTAGCGCTACGCAAGCGTGGCACGGCATCGCATGCACGCGCAGAGCTGTCAAGGAGCCAAAGCAGTAGTTGCTGAAATGCTGAAATGCTGAAATGCTGAAATTCGCGCTGTCCCTGATGCATTGTGCCACGCTTCCCTGCAGGGCTCCTTCCTTATACTGTTCGCGTTTACGAACTGTGCAGCCTGCTGATACGTAGCGCGTAGCATATTTCTTTTTTTTTTCCTGAATTGCGCCCAACTGACTGATACATACCTCATTTTATGTATCTCTCAACTTGTCAGTTTGCACTAAAGTACCGATATGTAGTCATTGATCTATGCGTAACAACACACGTGTAGTTTTGCGGTAGGTCGGCGGAAAAACTGCAGGAGCTTACGAGGGAGAAGCTGGATTACAATCAAAGTATGGGGTTTTACGTGCCAAAACCACTTTCTGATTATGAGGCACGCCGTAGTGGAGGCCTCCGGAAATTTCGATCACCTGGGGATCTTTAGCATGCACCTAAATCTAAGTAATCTCCTTCTCTCTCTGGTGTTTTCGCATTTCGCCTCCATCGAAATGCGGCCCCGCGACCCGGATTCGATCTCGCGACCTCGTGCTCAGTAGCCCAACACCAAAGCCACTGAGCAACCACGGCGGGTGGGAAGCTGGATCTGTCGATAGTTTTGTTTTCCGCCTACGAAATGTACACTCTAAAACAAAATTACACCATTTGAGTCGTATCTTGCCACACAACAATAATCATCATCTGTCTTGTCCGCATTTACTTTCTTTAACGATGCGAGCCGGGTACTTCCCAGTAGCGAACGGCATGCGCCTTATCAGCATGACATAGCATTTCCGACAGAAAAGTAGCGGGTGCGGGGTTTTCAAGAAAGGAAACGCAAGCAAGGCAGATAACGATTATTGTTGCGTGGCAAATATACACCCCAAAGGGTGTACCTTCGTCTACACTCCTACACTCTTAAAAGGTTTGCACCCTTTGGGGTGTATATTTGTCCCACAGCAATAATCATCTGCACTCTTAAAACGGTTGCACCCTTTGGGGTGTATATTTGTCCCACAACAGTAATCGTCATCTGCCTTGCTTGCGTTTCCTTTCTTGAAAACTCGGCGCTCCCTACTTTCCTGTCGCGAATGCTGCGTCACACTGATAACGCGCATGCCGTTCGTGACTGGGAAGTACCGCGCTCGCAGCGTTAAAGAAAGGAAACGCGGGCAGCATGGATGACGATTATTGTTGTGGGACAAGATACGCCCCAAAGGGTGCAAATTTTTCTAAGGGTGCACTCTAAAAATGGTTGCACCCTTTGGGGTGTTTATTTGTCCCACAACAATAATCGTCATCTGCCTTGCTTGCGTTTCCTTTCCTGAAAACTCGGCGCCCGCTACTTTCCTGTCGAGAATGCTGCGTCACACTGATAAGGCGCATGCCGTTCGTGACTGGAAAGTACCGGGCTCGCCGAGTTAAAGAAAGGAAACGCGGGCAGCACGGATGACGATTATTTTTGTGGGACAAGATACACCCCAAAGGGTGTAAATAGTTCTAAGAGTGTGTATACTCTCAAAAATGTGTACACCCTTTGGGGTGTACATATGCCACACAACGATAATCGTCATCTGCCTTGCTTGCGTTTCCTTTCTTGAAAACGCCGCGCCCGCTGCTTTCCTGTCGGCAATGCTATGCCATGCTGATAACGCGCATGCCGTTCGTTACTGCGAAGTACCGGGCAAGGAAATGGGACAAGACAGACGACGTATATTGTTGTGTGGCAAGAGACGACTCAAAGGGTGCAAACTCAAAGAGTGTGTGCCTCGCCGCGCATAATGCCCGTGTGGCCTGAGCCCGGGCTGGCAACCTCGCAGGTCCTTTTCTCCTTAAAGATTCTTTTTTTCCGTCCGTCCGTCCGTCCTGTCTGCTTAGAGTATTGCTCAAAAGAACCGCCATGGAGTCACGTGACTGGCAACAGCAGTGGTATTGCTGGCCTCCGAGATTGCAAGCACATGTAATCTCGGAAGCTATGCACAAACCAAATTAATTTTGGTATTAGCCGCGTGAAATAACCATGCGGGCTTTCAGTTTCACACAAAAATTTATGCCCTCTCTTTCTCTCGCGTTAATCTCGTGCGTATGCAGTGAGCTAGTTTAACGCAAGCTGGCGGCGGACTTTGGAATAAATAACAAGACAGAGCTCATGCTTCCGCATAGACAGTGCGCACTTTGTTTTCTCGAGTTTCCACGATGAAAATCTACCTATATTAATGTAACGTATAGAGTGATCTCTAACTCGATTTTTAATTAAATGGAGATAAGACAACGCGCCTAGTAACGCCATGTTTCCCAGCTGACTAGACGGAGCGACGATCGCCAGCTGAGCTACAGTGTAGCTGAGCCACTGAGGCTCTGTTTGGCTGAACTATGGTGATCTGACGTTTGTTGCTCACCTCACAATCTCATTTCCCCTTCGTTTATGTGATGATTCGGAGCGCATTTAGTAAAATTGCTGTTCGAGCAACGGTGCAAGAAGAGCTACAAGCGTATGTGCCAGCGGCGGTCCTACCACAGACCCACAGGACAGGTCCGATGAGATCAGAGTCCACCGATTCGTCTTGAAACCAACGGTGTGCAAATCGTGTGTTTTTTTGTTCCGACTCTCTAGCTATCGTGGAAATCTGACGTGCCGCCCTCATCGGCTTCTTGCCCCTGCGTCTCCTTACAGAGTTGTATGAGCGAAGCCGGACCTTTCAGAAGGTCCCACCGATAGGAGTTCGCCGCAGTATGTTCTCCCGGAACCACTGTCATCGCCGTCCTCCAGTCTTTGAATACTCCTAGCAGTTGTTCGAGTGGGCTTACACGACCATGACGTTGCTTTGTGTGCGCCGTTTGCGTGGAACTTCATTTGTCTCTGTGATGAGGCTGATCGTAGTCCTGGCACTGACCATTTCACAGGTAGCGTGACCATACACGCGCAGTCATTCTACATTTCTGTATTTGTTGCCTTATAGGCACGCTGGCGAAGGCATGCGTATTTCTTTGAACTGAATAATGACTCGTGGTCGGACGCAATCGTAAATCTTGCATGTGTATTTTCCATCAATAACGAGTGTGGTTATCCTGGTCGTTGAAAGATGTTTTGCCATTCACAGGTCTCAGCCGGGGAGTACTCGGTGATAATGGCAGAAGCAGACAATGCCGTGCATCAGTTTTGTATGGTATATTTCTCAGAATTCAAAGAATTACCTGAGAGTCCAGAACGAATGGTGAGTTTTTCATGCATATGCCATATTGTGGTCCCTTCGTTTTGCACAGAGTTCAGATACCAATGTTTTGAAAGAGCAGTAAAGTACCGCCCTTTGTATTGTCTCACTTTTCACAATACAGCCATTCATCCAGATGGTCAACTTAACATCTCAGGACGGCTGCAAGAAGCTGCAGTCTATTAACCTGCATGGCAAAGTTGCTCTCATAAAAGACAGCGGGAACTGCACACTGGACAAGGTTGTTCTTCACTACAAAGCTGCGCAGGCATACGGCATTGTTATTTCGACGCAGAAGAGCAGAGTGGTAAGTGGATGCACAAAGGGATGGGCACCTGGCAATCACAGAACTACAAGCCTTGTTGTACCAAAGTAATGATTAACTGCCTTCTGATTTGCCTGCATTCTAGGACAACATCATCATCAACAGAAATGACACCCGTCACTTGGATCTTGTTGTTGGATTTGTCACAGACGTCACTGGCAACAGCTTGCTGGTGGGTTTCTCTCTTCTTTTGTAGGGGTTTGCTTCATTCACTTATTGTGTTCGAAATAGGACAGTTTGTGTCTGCCCAGGCCACTGAGAGCCTGAAAGGTGTATCTGAATGGCAGGAATTCAAACAAGTTGTATCTAGTCACCCCGCAGCATCCTCTCATAGCTGGTGTGCTAAAGAACTGTGCTGTTAAGCAACTGTATTTTAATTGGGCTGCAGCACTATTTATGAATAGAAAAAAATGGACTATTGACAAAAATGGAGTCTACACTTAAGCTTTGGAAAATATTTCAAATAGAGGAACAAAACAACATTGCATCAAGTGACTTGGTAAACAGACATCTATTTATAAATTTTCATAATGTAAATCATGGTTCCAAGGAAAAGAAGGAGACCTGATGCATATCTGCATACTAATTCTTTGAGCAACCACCCATGCCTATATGTTCCAGCCTTCTTTACTAATACATTTCGAGCATATTAGTAATCATTTCTTCCAGCCTGGATAACAGTGGGAATGACCTAAGACATATGCAACATGTTTTAGGCATGATATTATCCGCTTCAAGTTTTGGTACATGTCTTTTAGCACTTATGTCTGCTTGAACATTTTATTTGTCTTATGCGAAAAATCAAGGGCTTCTTAGTGTATTTACCTTGTTGCCACATGGCGAAGATGATTACCATATATTTTCATACATGTCCATAGTTGTATAATTGTATGCGTAGTAACATACTTTTACATAGTTCTACCCCTTTTGCACACTGTCGAACATGCTGAATATGTACCGGCCATTCTCAGCCATAAATTTATCGGCTTTCTTCAAGTCACTTGCAACATTTGTGCCACTTACATAGTTCTACCCCTTTTGCACACTGTCGAACATGCTGAATATGTACCGGCCATTCTCAGCCATAAATTTATCGGCTTTCTTCAAGTCACTTGCAACATTTGTGCCACTCATTCGGTTGGCTTGACAAGGCAGATCAGTGGCCTGTGCCTCGGGTTTGTCATAACTTAAACTTTGTAGGTTGTTTATCGTTGTCTCAAAGTGTCATGGGCTCGGGCTCGGCACGAGACACACCATAAATAGAAGTTCAGCAGCCAGACCCAAAATAAACGCCCCATCAGAAGAGTGGCATGGATCACCTAAAGTTTGCGGCAAACTTCAGGCAGACATTGCTTTGCTTACACAGCTTTTCAAATTTTGTCAGCTTTTAAATGTGCAAAAAATAAAATTGTAAGAAATAATGCATCACATATGAGTGAACCTTGTGTTCACAAATAAGCTCTGAAACTTAGCATTCATATATTTGTTATAAATCTAACAATTAAAAAGAGATTTAATGAATTGCTACAGGCTGCATATTCGGGGATAACTCAAAATCTTATGGATTTTTCTTCAGGTGGCTGCCAATAGCATGTTTGTGTCATCCACATATCTTTATAAAACTTGGTGCATGATAACTGGGATACCCTGCATAGTTGCATATGCATCATGATGTCACAGCTCTAACGGTGTTGTCAGTTTGGGTGGGCAGGAAATGCAGTTAAAGGCTTACTGGGAGTGAAATTATATTTTATTGCTTCTTCCACGTACAACAATTTTGCATTAATAAGAACATCAACTAGGTCAAAACATATTGAC
Source organism: Dermacentor albipictus (assembly GCF_038994185.2). Lineage (NCBI taxonomy): Eukaryota > Metazoa > Arthropoda > Arachnida > Ixodida > Ixodidae > Dermacentor > Dermacentor albipictus. The sequence goes on from NC_091824.1 coordinate 109,300,099, forward strand.
ATTGGAAATATGGCACCGATTACCAGACAGTACGTTAAAGTTGTGTGTTGATATAAATGTAATTTTTCGTGCAACTGAAGTTCATCTCAAAAAGTACGGATGGGAAACTGTAAATCAAAGCTACGAAAAAAAAAAATGTTATGATTTCAATGGCAAATTAAAAAGGTGCATAATATATATATATATATATATATATATATATATATATATATATATATATATATATATATATATATATATATATATGGGTGCAGCCAATGAAATGTCTGGCTGCTGTTTGCAGAGCCTGATGAAGCCGAAGGAACCCTTGCTGACTAAGCTGTTCACGAAGAGAAGCTTGGCATTCGACTACAGCTTGATCATCATCTGGCTGGTGGCTGTGTTCACTCTTGGCGTAGGCTCCTACTGGTCAGGCCTGGTCAAACACGAGATGTGAGCACCTTGTTCTACTTTTATCATCCATCATAGCAGTCATTGCATTCATAATATGTGTAATCATTCCCTGAGGTTCCACAAGGTAGAGATCCTGGAGAACTTGAAGCTTGTTTTGTATTGATGCAATATCGAGTTCATTTTTCAGTCATTTTTTATTTGACACAAAACCTATTAGGGGTCATCTAAAGCAGCGTTTGTTACTAAGTGAAAGCAGGGGGTGGGACACATCTCCAGACTGCCGGCACTATAATCCTCTTGTAAAAGGCTGCATACTCTGTTCCATAGATAGCAGGCAATGCACAAGAACGAGAGACTTTTCTCACACCTTAAATTCGCAATGAAAAAACAGCGCATCACATATAAAAGAAAGATATTAGTATGTGTCATGTAATTCAATGTAACATTGCCTGGTACATTTATGTCTCAAAATATGACATGTTATTACATTGCAAGCTTGACAGATCGGAACCATTTACCACAGATGAGTGAAGTGCGACATTTCTCCAACAAGTGGCCACAGACCACCGCTTGCACTTGCAGCCAGGACATAGTGGTTCACACGCTGGAAGCACAATCGTGCACAAATAATACATCATTTGATATAACCACAACTTTTTGTTGTAGTGCTATATGGCATGGTTATACCATAGAAAGCACTGCACTTTTGAAACAAGCACACTGCGAAACAAGTAAAGTGAGACTTCTATGACTGCACTATTTGTCTAGTTTCCACAATGTTGCCTGCTATGTATGTTACAGAGTATTGTAGCCTGTTACATGGATATAGCCTGTGGAAGCTATACAGAGTATTGTAGCCTGATACATAGGTATAGCATGTGGAAGCTATCAAGACTTGGCATTCTTGGTGGTCTCCCTTTCAAGGACTGGCCAAGGCCAATGCTCTTTAGCTTCAGCTGCCTGATCAGAACTGGCACACTTTGCATGGTATTACTGATTGCCCTGACTCGTCTTTTTGACATGGGCGATTAATATTGAAGAGCAGCAGTGAGACCTTCCACGGTAATTTTCTACATAAGAAAGTGACATATTGGCACACAGAACATGATGACAGTCTTGCAGAAAAGATTTATCAATCTAACTCAACTTAATATTTTCCATTAGTGGTCTTTTTAAGTGTGCACACTATTCTAAGGCAGTATAGAGTAGCTGACAGATTACACCGACTTGGCAGGGATTGCCCGAAGTACTGAATAATCTGAAGCCTCCGGAATAATTGGTACGGGTTATATGCGAATTTCGCCTTGAGGTGCGACTTCACAGCAGCTCGAGTTTAGTCAACAGGGGGTGACTTCGAGACTAACAATATTCGAATAAATATCCGAATATTGAATAAATATGGTGGTAGCACATAATGGGCAAGTTCTCCGGTCTTCTCTGGAACAGCTGGCTCTCATTGCTGATTGGCTGACAGGAGTCCAAGCCTTCACTGCACTGAGTGAAGTTTGCGAGCCGGTGTATAGATTTAGATGCATGTTAAAAAACCCTAGGCGGTTCAAATTAATCCAGAGGCCTCTACTGTGGTGACATTCATCTTCATAGACTGTGCATTGCTTCGGGATGCTAAGCCCTATAACTTGGTTTGGTTTGGTTTCATTTGGAGGTTGTTAAATGTGGGGTGTTTTATAGCGTAGCCCGTGCATTGATGTATAGCTGCGGCAAGAGCTAGAAAAAAAACTTGTAACAGCTACAATCTTAAAGAACACTGCCTTTTCAGCTACCAGCACGAAATTGGGAAGTGCTCACATGCCAGCCACGCTGGGGCGGAAGGGGAGGAGAGTTCATTACCGAAGTCCGAGAATGTCCTCGAGGAAGAGAGCTCACTGGATGTCTCACCCGTGCTGGTCACCCTGTTTGTCATTTGCATGGGTGTCATGCTCCTTCTGCTTTACTTCTTCTTCCAGTACCTGGGTGAGCATGCCTCTTCTTGGCAGTATATTGTTACACTGTGCTTGTGTGTTGAACGGGAGAATGGTGCCCCAGTGCAAAGAAGACGAGGTGGTAGATAAACGCTGCATGAATTGATGGTCAGCTTGGCTGCTTTATACAATTGTATATATTGTACAAATACACTCCTACTTTTCTTTTATGTATACGTAATCCGCGTATCATTATGTTGGCTCCATTGACTTGCCCATTATAATGAGCAAAAGACACTAGATGTTTTAAGGTGTTTTAGTGGTGACTCTAAAAACACGCCAAGGGAGCAATATTAAGCTATATGTCTATTGCAGAAGCAGAATCTACCAATATGTAAATTATGATCTTGCAATAGCAAAATGGCTGCTCTTACCATATGAGGATGTTTGGTGTATTAAGAAAGGCAGAAAAATTAAAGAATGGTTGCGATGCCATTCTGAAGTTCTCCACTAGTTCTTCATGACATCATGGATGTTCACAGTTTCTTCTCAGGTCCTCATTGCTACAGTCAAATTACACTACTACAAAAGTCAAACATTGTTACAAAAAAGTTGCACCCAATACGAAAATACCTTTGCTATATCCAATATTTGTTATACGCATAGTGTTAGGGTGTCTGTGGATATGGGCGTACAATATTTCCGACTTACTTTGCTATACCCAATAATTTGTTATATCGAGATTCAACTATTGAACTAAGGATAGGCGTCGACAAAGCGCTCTAGCCTACAATGACTTCATTGAATTTGGTGAATTTGATAGTGTTCACAAGGTCATTGAACTTAGTGGTATTGGCCTGAGTGCTTTCTTTTGGGACTCATTGGCTATGGCATTGTGGTGAGAACAAGGCTGCAGGCTTATACCATAGTAAGTGTAATGTAGGCGTTAATTCTATGTAATGTATGTAAGCGTAATTTTTGCTATATATACTCATTGCAACTATACCGTGTTCAGAATTTGTTCAATATATAGAATAATTCGATGTAAATTGGTACGGTATAGTCGGGTTTGACTGTACCTCCATTTCTGCTGAATGCTTTGAAGTACTTTTTGCAGCAAACTATTAATGAAATAGTTTTTTTCACATCAAATTCTTTTCTCCTCTTCTATAGAGAGTACTTCAGGGCTCCTTTAAAAGGGCCTAGGCTTATGTGAATACAGTAAAACCTCGTTAAACCATACCCGCTTAGCAAGCAGTAGTTTCGTTTTAGAAGTGGTAAAGTCAAATCCCCGACTCAGCAGCCATTGAACATAATGCGTTTTGTATCCCCATAAAGCGTAGCAGGTTATTGCGTACGTATCGGTTAACACATTGTGTTTCCACTTTTCGTCACACAATCATGGAGGTGTGTCGTACCCATTGGGCAGCCCGTCAGAACAACAAGCTCAGAGACCAGAACAACGGTCTCCAAGCGCCCTGTGAGATTGCGCATGAAGCCACATCTACGTCAACATCATTTTGGCGTTGTGCAAGCAACGCCCATGAGGTTGTGGCAAGGACTCGTGTCACGCTGGAGCTCGGATAAAAAAACACCGGGTGCTCAGCATAGAAGAAAAATTGGACATCGTCCGTGCTATCGAACATGGCACAAAAAAACTTGATGCTGGCATACGACAGGGATGTACCTTTGACTACGTTGTGTGGCATTTAGAATGCGAAGAAGTTGCTCGGTAGCACTGCTGCGATCGCAAAAAAATGTCAGCTACGAAGTTCGACTTTTCACCATTGTTGCCGAACTGTCGCCTAACGACAGTGATGAGGACGACACGGAACACGAAAACATGGGCGATTCAGGCCCAACAGTGGCAGAAGCTGCGAGTTACGTCAGCCTCATAAATGCAATTGTCGCAATGAGAACGGCACCCCGTAATGAAAAAGGCGCCCCACGACTTCTGCAGTGTTACTGCACCCGTGCACGGAGAATACGCAACACCAACGAGGAATCTGCCATGCGAGTGTTTACTGAGAAGAGGGGGCTGGCTGAAAAGCTGGCTCGCAGCTTCAGTAAGTTTGAGGCCGCTTTCGTCGCTGCTAGGCCGCCACAGCATCAAGTGAAAATAACAGACTTTTGTCGCATGAAGTGAATAAATACTGAATGTTTTTACCCTTTCATCGCACTCTCTCTAAGTTTTGTTTTTGACAGGTAAGTGGACAATCTCGTGCTATTTCGGTTAAGCAGTATGTACTACAATTACTTCATACTTTTTCCAAGCTCCGGCCAACTACAGTTTGACGAGGTTTCACTGTATTTAGTATCTTTAAACATATGATCGAATATTACGCTATTCAGTATTCGCTGTGGCTTGAATTTCAGAAGTCTTCAAATTTTTTGAAACAAGCATATATATATTTTAAGACTTGTATAATTGATGGTTTTGATTAGCAAATTTCACTGTAGTAACATGATTCATAGCCAAGACAAGCTTAAGACGGGAATGCATTTACACACTCCAACTGACTTTTGCATCTGCTCGATTATTTGAATATCACTCTCCAGCGCCACTACACTCTCCCATTAACCAATGTATGATGGTAACCAAACTTCTGAATGATGAAAGGTGCCTTGGCTAGGTTTCTCGGACATGACTTTCGTGCACGATGTCATTAAAACTGGCTGCCGTAAAGAAAGTTTGCTTCATGCAGTTCGTCCTCTTCACTTTCGCTGGCGAGACGGTTCCTCAGCTTCCTGAGAGCTGTACAGCCATTGTGAATAGATTTGATAGACTCTGCTTGAAACCATAACCTTGGTCACGTACAAGGCTGACACCTGGCGAAACAGCGCTGATTAGGCCTAACAGCCTGGACAAGCCTGGCAGTCGGTTGCAAAGCATTGCCAAATCCCCTGAATTTGTTTGGGGGGTGGGTGGGGGAGGGGCTGCAACAGTCAAAGGAAGTGTAGCAATCTTCAGCGCAGCTCCAGGCCCGATCTTCAGGAGGCCATCCTGGAGTGGGCTGAGAGGATAAAGGAGGCCTACTTCAAGTAGTTCCTCCCCCCATCCTCTATTCCATTGCCCCCTTCCCTTTAAAGAGGGATAAATAAAGTTTTTCATCATCATCATCATCAGCGATCGGGCCTGAAATCGAGTGCACGGGCTAGGCTGAGAAGCAGTGAGCATGCCTGGCAAGTTCGTCTGGGCACTTGATGGAGTGAAGGGTTATAATCTCGCATGTAGATGGAAAGCACTGAGCTCGAAGTGTTTTGAACATGTGTGGTGCCAAGTCACGCAACATCTCCGGATAGCAATGGTATCTCCAAAAGTGTTTGCTTGAAAATACTGCCTCTCAGTTTGCACAATGCAGACCAAATCAACGTTTTTTCATTACTGTGAGTTTCAGGTCTATGGCTTGTGGAATGTTTCCTTCCCATTTCCTGCCGTGCGGTGGGGCTCATCACACTGTTAACCTGAGGAGACAATCGCTGCACTACGAGCCACGTGGGCTCACTCTGAATGCTTATGCTCCGCCAAGCCATGAACGTCAACTTCAGTACTATGACCTTCAAACTGATATTTTACAATCAAACAAACTCGCAGTAAGAATGTGTCATTTATCACTGGTCTGCGGGCCGCTAAAGTGGCATCTGTATGCATCTACGGCATCTATGCTGCGCATCTAAAGTCCGCTCCTCTTGGCCAGAACCCTCCACGTCGGGCATGGTCATAGAGCATAGGAAAAAAAGGACTTGTACTGCTGAAGTCAAAGGGAAAAAATTAGATATAGGTTTAAGCAGAAGCACATCATCATAGCTAGGTAATGCCTAGCTAGGTGGAGCAGCCCATGTGGCAAATACTACAATACCAATACAATTATCTAAATAACTATACACATTCTGCTTGCCTGACCAACATGGCTCATCACATGCATCATTGCTGCCTGGTCAAAGCAGTGAGAGTGGTTTTGCATGTGTGTTTGTTTGTGTGCTCGTACAAGAGCGTCAAGCAAAAAGACGTTGAATTTTACAAATATTGTTAATCAAAGCAATTTCAGTTTTTTTGAAAGGAGGTTAATGCTTTCAGGGATATTCCTTAGGAGGTGAATTGAAAAACGTAGCTTAGCTTGGATGTGCAGAGCACATGGCCAGTTTAGGTGCCAACTTCTGAATTTTGTCATAGTTACATGCATGCACTTCGCGGGAGGCGTGAACCACCAGCTAAAAAGAGAAAAAGTTGTCATCGCAAGTAAGAAAGCACGTCTTCTGTAGCCATTTCTTCTTTGTTCCCGACCAAGTGTGACTGCATTAAATTTTTGATTGAGTGAACCAAAATAAGCATTCTCGAAGTGAACATGCAAAGTGATCTCATCTGTGCCATCTTCCATGCATCGATAACCAAGCGGGAAATTTTATGACTTTGGTCTCAAAACATAGCACACTGTTCTTTCTAACCTTTCTTTAATGTTCCATGCATTCTTCACAAGCAGTATCAATGAGGCGGTGCCAGAAAACACAACAATATTCACAATAAACTTTGTAGATGCGACGCATTAAATAAAGCACGAAGCAAATAATACATAACAGTTTTTCGTGATCTTGCTTCACCGTGCTCTTTGTCTCACCCATACTATTGATGCCAAACTTTTCTTTAACCCTGAGACTGGAGTTCATATCTGACAGCTCAAGAAAAGTTAGCAGATTTTAATTCTGCATGTTCATTCCCAGTGCAATAGCGGATGATATCAGGCAGAAGTGGCTACCGAGTGCGTGCCCTCTGGGCTGAGAGCGATGCCATCACCACATCGTGAGTTGAAGTGGATAGGGGGCCGCCTTCTCGTGCACAGCTCACGGGGAGCCTGCAAACTGAGATCTAAAATTGGTCGGCCAAACTGCCAGGATTGCGCAGTCAAAGTTGCTCTTCACGTCATCGCTTGCACCACTACAGATGAATGCGAAATGCTCCCACAGCCTCGACTATCGCAAAACTTCAAATAGACTGAATGACAACAGTAAGCAAAAGCCTGTAGATGACTTTTTGTGCTGTTGGGTTGTAAAAAAGTGCTGAACTTGCATTTTGCATGAAAGTATCGGAATACCAGTACTTTGAAACTACACTGATTCCAGAGATTAAACTGTTTGATTCTTTGCGAGAACCACTTTTTCTTTTTTAGATCAGTCAACATGGGGCTGTTTCAAGGTTTCATACAAATCGCACCATTCATACTATTTGCTTCGAAATTATTTCACAGTTATTACTATTTTGTCAACATGTAGCTGTTTCAGGGGTTTGTGCAAATCGCACTGTTTGCTTTGAAATAAAGTCATAGTTATTACTACATTCACACAAGCTTATAATAAGGACATTTATGTCCTTGCTGGTTTGTAGCTGTTGCTTGAAATGTTGCTGGGCCTCTGTCACTGAGTTACTGTGAAATCCTGAGCAATTAGCTAAGAAACATTTTGTACTTTTTGTTGCACCTTGCGTAATGTTTACATTTCTTTTTTCCCCTCTCCACCAGTGTTTTTCATCATCGGCATGTTTGCCTTGGCATCTGTGGTGTCTGTCATCGGTGTGCTTGAGCCTCTAATCTACAAAATCCCAATAGGGACAACACGGTGGGTACACAAGCTTGCCTTGGTGAAGTCTTTTTAGCTACAACATTGTTGTATTAATTGGTGCCGCTGTTGGGCTATATGTCCCACCATGCTACTGCCAGCACTGCACAGCTAAGGTTGCATGTGGCGTTTGCATTTTGTAACACATGATGCACTTGAGTCTGCACAAAGGGTAAATGCAAAGCACCCTCATAAGCTCAACTATCATGAAATTTCACGTATAGATGTATAATACTATAACTGAAGCAGTGATACTGACCAAACCAAAAGTCTGTACGTGAGCGTACCATAGTGCTGGTTGTAGAAAGAGCAGTATGAACGTTTCTTGTTCAAGCTTTTTCTTTTTCTTTTTCTTGGGCCACATTTTTGGGCTGCTCGATAATTCAGATCATAGTTCCTTCTATGTTTAAAAAATGTGTCGGTTATGGTTATGATTGCTGTAGCACCTGCTCTGCTGTTTCCTGATGTGTGCCACATGTTGTAGGTGCAAGTCCTCTATTTTTTTTAAATGCCACAGTTAAGACTTTAGGAATTTCTATACCATATTTACCCAATTCTAAAGCACCCCTAAATCTAACGCACAACTAATTTTTGCGGGTTTAAAGTACTAAAATAAAAGTGCACCTAGATCACAGAGCAAGAAACCTTCAGGAGAGGAAACTCCGCTCTTTGCGGCAACCAGAAAAGGTCACAAGCCTGCAGAGCCACTATCATGCTGGCGGCCAAAAAAGAAATTACCACCATTTCGGTTGCCAAGGCAACCGGTCGCGCATGTTGCTCACGTTTGGCTGTGTGCCTGGCACAAGTTCTACTGGGGGCACTCGTGCACGCTTCTTTAACATTAGTAGCCTGGACAGTGATCGGTGCTACGCTTCAACCATTTGAGCAGAGTAAAAGAATAAAAAGCATTCCTTTCGATGATCGCTGTAATAAGGCGATCTGTAACTTCCTGTTGTACGCGGCCCTATTGTTTGACGCCCACGCAATGAGTGATTGTATAGGTGTAAGCGCTGCTGGCATTCGACGAAGGCAAACATGCCTTCAATTTCTTCGAATACATGACCAAGCTGATTTTCCTCAAGCTCATGGGCCTTACACACTGTGTGAACATTGCTTTCGTTCACTGTTGTTCTTTATCTTTTAACGGTAGCATGACTTATATTTGATGATGCTTCCCGGGGACTGCGCTTCTTTTTTTTGGAGATGTCAAAGATGCTATAGATGGAAGAGAGATGCAGGGAACATCCTCTGGATGCAGTCCAGGTTTTATCGGGTGGTCCAGGATTACCTCGCCTCTTAGCTCACCACAGTATTTATCCCGTCTAAACATGTTGCTCGTGAAGTGCTTCTCGCAGACGTAATCTCTCAATGTGAGCTGCGGGGCATTCCCAGGAATTGCCACAGCCCATGCTTGCAGACGTTCAAGATAATTCGGAGCCTTGAACATGCTCACCTTTTTCCTGCAATGCTTGAACCTGCTTTTGTAGTATTTCAACGAAACACCTGTGTCCCATCTTAGGCTAGCAAATTTCAAACAAGAACTGTTGCTGTTTGACTTAAGGGTGCACAAATACAATGTTGAGGCGTGCCCGCTGAAGGAAACGTTGGTGTCATCTGCTTGTCATCTGCTTTGAGCAGAAGACATGGGTGCCGGCGAAGAGAGTGCGCCCGAGCTTGCCCGCCTGGGCACCAGCACTTTTTTTTTTTTTTTTGCTGAGTTTTGCATGACACGCTGCAGGGCGCCACCACTGCATGCATCTCCGTCGGTACATATTTTTGTGGCATTATTTGGTCGCCTGCACTGACAGGAGTTTCAGCTTTTAAGTATTCTTCCTCTGTGACCTGGATGTAGCATGCCGCTGATTTCTGAAATTTGAAAAATGGTAGGCGACCCTAATCTTTGACTTGGGTGTCTCTTAGTGGCATAAGGGCTTACTGTTGCTTTAAAAACATAATGCCTTTCCGTGAAAAAAGGTGTTGCAGCAGGACTAACGAGAGACAAACAAACACAGGTGCTGAGAAGCAACATTCTGAGGAAAACAGTGTAGCCACCAGACCAACAAAAGACATTTGTCCTCTTGAGCACTGTTTTTCTCGAAATGTTGCTCGACCAACAAACCCAACTTCACACTCTTGTACTGTGCCTCTGGCTTGCACAGGATCCCACGCAATGTGTGCCCGTGCTTCCACGGCCCCTTGGAGGTGCGTCAGCTGGCGCTGATTGTGTTTGCCATCTCGGTGTCGGTGACCTGGGTTGTACTGCGCCACCACCCACAGTCGTGGATCCTGCAGGACCTGCTGGGTGTCGCCTTCAGCATCAACATGCTCAAGACTCTGCGCCTGCCCAACCTCATGGTGCGCTGTCGTCACATGGGGACATGGCAATTAGAATTATTTTCGTTATTTATGGAACTAATTTGATTAAATTTGATGTGTCGGTCTAACTTATTATGCTGATATTAGATCTGAAATCAGTTCCAAGCTATCTGTTATAGCTTTTGATTTACAATATTTGGCTTCCTCAAGTTGTCATCCCCCAACCAATTAAAGTAAAATCAGAAATTGCTCTTGATTTTCCTGTCGTAATGGTCACTAAGTCCTATTATGTGTTATATAAAGCTATTGGTTCATATTTTACGGCAGAGTAAGCATAAGAAATTTAAATTTTATTGTGTATATTGCTTTACAAATGACATTTACAAAAAATCAGTTATACAAATATTTATGGCTTGCCAACAAAAATAGACAGCTTTGTAGCACTAACATATAGGCTTTGTAGCACTTACATATAGGCTTCAGGCCCTATATGTAAGAGCAGGATGATTCTAACGTCATTATTTTCTAAATAGCGAAGGGGTGATAAGTGACAGCAACTGCCTAGAAACTAGAAGCTGAGAAAATGTTGCCCAAAGTTTTGTTTGTCAGAATCATTGCAAGAATGCCTTAAAGTACCAACCTAAAGCCTGTCAGGGCAGCAGTCTTTTACCAGTGAGGTTATGTTTTCTTTACATTTCAATGCAATCCTCGGCATTCTTTTAGCAATATCATGCAGCTTGTCAGCCATTTTTCAACTCCTTGCAATCTTATCAGCAGCCAGCAATCACATGCAAGCGTGGCCCTCTAACAGGAACTTATCTATGCTTGTGCCCATCAGATTGCACAAGGATACAAAACTGCTTCGTCGCTGCAAAGAAAACAGATCTTCTTGTGCAAATTATCTCCCGATCATCATAGGGCAGCAGCTAAGATTAAGCAACTAAAAAAACATGCGATGCCAGGCAGAGCTTGAAATTTCAGTCTTAGAAACACTCGAAATGCATGCAAAACAAGCGTGCCACTGATTCAAATCTGGGTCAGCCAATAGGAGCGCTCCGTGTGCACCACATGACTGCATGAACAAATTGCAATGCAACGAATGACAGAACGAAATGAGCCGGCATGTAGTGAAATGCTGTGCAGGCTTCTATTATAGCTTTTTAATGTCATGCATGCTGTTGGTCACACATGCGTTTTTGAATGCTTAAACAATGATTTTAACCCTACACTGAAGGCGATTTTTTTTTTGTTTCTTAACAAAAGTGCCTCCGTGGCAAGCTTGACCAGTGGATACACAGTGTGTGCCGCATGAGGTGCACTGTTGTTGACATCGCAGCACTTTAGTGCGCGCACTGCTGATATTACATGATCAGAACTTGCCCTAATATGCAAAAATCTGCATCTCATTTATTCACATTTCTCTAACTGTGCTTCCGCATCTGGGCTCTCACCGTAACAACCAATTCCTCGCTTGACCTTCTTTTGCCTTCACGCGCATCATTTACATTTCTGGTGCTTGCCATTTCTGCCTCATTTTAACTGCTTGGGTGTCACCCCAATATGCTTGCCTGGGGAAACTTAAGAAAAAAATTGCATTGTGATGTGTGCAAGAGCACCACCACATTACTTTCCATTCTAGGGCAGGGGTCCTCCTACTGGATTCTTTGGAATTTTGGGGTTCCGCATGTGGTCAGAATGTATCTAACCTCATTTGCCTTCTCCCATCTGTTTTCACAATTTCTCTATCTACATTAGACTTGCATGGTGGTAGTGCGCAAGGCTCATTCCTGTCAGATTTGTGGGTCCACGGCGCCCGCGCTGAGCATGTTTCATTCATGTTCAAGGAGGCAGTCTGTAGCTAGTGAGCAGGAATGGACTTGGAAGTTCTGCAAGCTGATGGCCACTTCGGTATCTGCCGATTTCTGCCTGCTCAACTCTCGTCGTCAGCGGATGACCATCAGATTTTTAAATGGCATATTGTAACATACATGCGAGGCACATTGATGTGTGATTCGAGGTACAGGCATGTCATTGTCAAAAAAGTGTCACTTCTCTGTGTAGTATTGCGAGTTGAACAGTAATGGCCTAACACTCTGAACCTTAAATGTTGGAGGCCACTTGCTTGCAAAACTAGTATGTTTTTGCATACCTGCCAGCTCTTCCAAATTTTCCGTAACACGTACGAATTTAAAGCAGCCTTGTGATTTTATGAATCTTGCTTGAAATTTTACAGAAAGCATTTTATTTGTGAAAAAAAAAAAGTGAAAATGTAGTAAAACTACACCCTGGTACCTTGCGCCACCACGAGAGGGCAATACCATAAAAACCGGACTATAGGTCGGACCGGAATATAGGTCGATCCCCCAACTAACGAATTCTAAAAATGAAAAAAATCTTTTTCAGTGGCAAAAGTACCGAAAGACATGACACCCTTACCTAGAAACAAATGCGACTCAGCGGGTTGCACACTGGTGACAGTATTTATTTAAATGCTGCTCGCATGTGCACCTGGCCAAGTATTTAGCGGTATCGCGCGACCATCGACCCGCGTGCTTGTCAACACCGTATTAACGGCGAAACAAACGAGATACGCGCATTCGCTATTTCGCCGCTCTGTGCCGTGATAAGGTGCTGACAAACACGCGGGTCGACGGTCGCGCGATACTGTTAAAAATTCGTAGGTTGTACAGCACACAGAAGGGCACGAAGTCCGCAAGCGCTACTCCGAATCAGAGCAACACCTTTGATCAGAGTTGGATGACGAGTGCTTCTCGCTGCCCAGTCCATAGGCGCGTGCGATCTCTACCGCTTTCAAACGAATGCATTCGACAACAGGCAGCGATCTTACATGCAGCTCTCGGACGGACTTCGCAACCTTGCCTTACAGTTCTGCAGTCCGCTGCGATCCGGCCACGAAATGACGTTTTCTTTTGGTTGCTGCAAGTTGTAATACGTTGCTTTTGCCTCCGCCACTACCGAATGCTCTTTTCGGATACTCCAAGTTCGCGCTGTGCCGCCAGGTTGCCGTGGGCTTCCGCATACTCAATCGCCTTTTTCTTGAAGGCGTCGGTGAATTGACGTCGGCTTCCGCTCATTTTGAAAGAAAATGAAAATGCAGCCTTTAATTAATATAACTTTGCGACAGTGGAAACGCAAAGTGCCGGTGCCACAATGTCGCCACGCCGCGCTGCTGCTGATGGCGATGGCGGCTGTTTACTTCATTCGCCCAATGTTGCAAGACTTCCGTAGTTTTTCCGCCAATGTCCGGTATATAAGTCGAGGGTCGACTTTTCGCGATGGTTTTTTTAAAAAGAGTTCGACCTACATTCCGGTTTTTACGGTATGTATCGTGGTATCATCATCAGCAGCTGCGAGGTTGTAGTGACTTCTGTCATCTACTAGGGGGAGTCGTGAAGTCATATCTAAAGCTCGATAATGCCGGTAGCGCCTCTAGTGCTTCCGCAAACCTGTTGCCATGCTGTTGCCTTTGTGCGTGCGGACGCGCGGGTTTGAACTTCAGTCAGCTTCAGTCACTGCAGTGTAGGCCTCACATTTTGTGTGACTAGCTGCCGTGTCAGACGCAGTGCGACTCCGGCCTGTAGCGGCTTCACAGTGCAGTGGCGGGCTTGAGCCCCGAAAGTACTTCCAAGTGTTTTGAAATCGTACACGGCAGAATTTCCGTGCTTCATGCTGTCGAAGAAAGGGGACAAGTTCGGATTCTGCACCACGCGTGCCTGTGATGTGAACATCTCGCATGGCGGCAAGTCTGACATCAAGGTCCACACCACTTTGAAAAAGCATCAGGGATACGTGCGAGCCACGGACAGCCAGCCAAGCCTTGCAAGTTTTGTACGCAGCGACAACGAGCTCAGTGTGATTCGTGCAGAAGGCCTCTTCACAGCGTTTTTAGTTGAACAGCGTTTTAGTTTCGCTGAGTGTCAGCTATCATGTCGGACCGCTTTTCCAGAAGATGTTCCCCAAGTGCGAAGAAGCGAAATGCTACGCCTGTGGACGAACAAAGACGACGTCAGTTGTTCGAGAAATGGCCACCAGCGCAAAGACTCCTTTTCTGGATGCCCTAAAACAGCAAGTATTTTTGATCGCTGTGGATGGCAGTAACAACAGGGATACGCAGCTTTACCCTATTGTTGCAACATATTTTATTAAAGAAACGAGTAGAGTCGAAAGCTGCTTTCTTTGCGTCGGGACAATCCAAGGGGAAGCGACGGGTCACAAGGTTGGAAATCTGGTTCTGGACGAGATGAAGTCTAGGAATTGGCCTGTTGGAAACCTGTTGGCTATGTGTTCGGACAATGCCAATGTCATGATCGGCAAGAAAAACATTGTTTCTACTGTATTGAGAGAGGCTCAACCAGGTTTGATAGGGGTTGGTTGCCTGTGCCATCTCATCAACTTGGCCGCCCAAAAAGGAGCTTCATGGCTTCCTGTAAAGGTTGATGAGGCTTTGGCTGACATCTTTTTTTTTTTACCTAGAGAAAGCTCGAAATGGAAAGATCGACTTGAAGAGTTCCAAAATATGCATGACGCCAAGGTCAGAAAGGTGTTGAAGCATTTGCCGACACATTGGCTGTCATTGGGAAAGTGTCTGGAGAGGCTGCTCAACCAGTGGAAACCACTACTCACCTTTATTTTTTATCTGAAACAAAGCAGTGCAACAAGCAGAGCCTGTTTTTGGAGTCATACCAAATTCCGAAGACTTCCTCACAAACCCCCAAGAACTCTGCACTGACCCGAAAGTCTGCTACACATTTTCACAAGACTGCTGCAGGCCTCGGGGAAAAAAAGCACCAACGGCGATGAACTGTCACTAAAGAGAAACGAAACTCATTCTGGACCTCAAGCAAAAAAGCTGAAACTTCATACCAAGGATTCTGGGGAAGCCAGCCATGTGACCTGTGAGGAGCGCCTGTTTTATTTTTTGTCATCGGCGCTTGTCCTTGTCTGTCTTCCTTGTGTCCGTGGTTTTATTTACGCTAAGCTACTACTTCAAATATAATCAGGGCATGCTGTCTTTTTCCCCAAAATGTTATACCGCTTTTTGACAAGGCAAACTGCCTTCTTCAGGCACAAGCTCCTCAAAGTGATGTACTGAGGGGCCTCTTGAACCGCCTTTTCAAGGATCTCCTGACTAGATTTGTGCACCCAGGTGTCGTCAAGACATGTCATTCATTGCTGGAAGTTGACCATGGAGCTGCAGAGAACCAGAAAGGTGATGAAGACAGTCATTGGCAAAACAACCTACTCTGTGGTTGAGACACTGAGCTGCATTGAGAGAGCAGTTCTTCTCTGCTCTACGTCTGTACTTAACGGTAGCATGCGATTACATTCGCCACAAATTCCCGCTAGACGACATAAATCTCAAGATGGCTGAAGTTGCTCAACTACAAGCTCTGGAAACTGCCTCATTCAACAGCATACATCATTTTATTATGGCGTTCCCTGCTATCCTACCCCAGTAGAGTGGCGAATCAAAGAAGAAGCAATCGATCCACTTGAAGTCGAGTTTACCAACTTGCAAGTCTATCAGGTTCCAGATGACATATTGAATGAGCCAAGGTGCGACGTAGGAAGCGTTTGAAGTGTCGACGGATCACTCAGGTTCCACAAATTTCAATGGTTATGCTCGGTATCCTCTCCATTCCCCACAGCAATGCTGAATGTGAGAGAATATTCAGCTCTGTGAACAAAACTCGAATGGAGTTTCGCTCATCTGTGTGTGAGACAACACTCAAAAGTCTGCTGATGGTGAAGGGGCACCAGAGTGGTACTTGCTTTGAGAAAACCTACACGGAGAAGTTTTTGAAGGAGGCAAAGTCTGTAACAGCAAAATCATTGCAAAAATAAACTGTGCCCCGGTCGAGCTTTCGCTCTTTACTCTCCAAGACATGGATTTCACTTGCGGTTGTGAAAACGTGAGTAAGCTTGTCGCAAAAGGCAAATCCCTTAAAAAAACAAAAGTGCTGCTGCGCCTCCCCCCCCCAACTCCCGCCGCGATAGTTTTATGAATTTCCAAATCTTCAGGTTGCCAGGTATGGTTTTTATAACTCATGCTTGAATTTCTGGTGATATTTTACATAAACATTTCTTGGCTAAACATGTTAGCCAACAAAATGGTCATGAGGGTATGTATACCCTTATGTCACAAGTTTTTTGCGGCACTGTAGAAGCTGCAACACTCCTTAGTTAATGGGAAAGCCAGATGCCCTCAAGATGGGTTCATCTGTTCTGCATCGTGTGCATAGCTGCTTCTGAATTTGGGGTACATGACACACATGCGGAACTGTCCTAGCTAGTTATGTATCGCTGTAAGGGATTGTGCATCAAGCAAATACAGAACTTTCTGTCCCCGCCATTAATCGGACAGTTACTCCCGGAACTGTATTGAGCTGAGCAAGGATATTGCCTTTGTACGCATCATACTTTTTGCCAATGCTGCAAACATATTGCGAGATAGAGTATAGAATAGCCTACTTTCATTTTAAAACACGCAAACCTCGATTTGACAAAAAGTCCACTTAAATTGCCACTTAGAAGTCCACAATAATGTGTACGGCATTTGGGTTGATTCATTACAACATTCATTGGAAGTCCATGGATGAGCATATCGGTGCTAAGAAGGAGAGAGATGGGGGTTCTGCAGCACTCTGGGAAAGCTGATGGGGTTCCTCAAGGTCACAAAGTGAATATTTATTTGGTACATGTGCAGTTTTAGGAAATTTGAAAACCCTTGCTCTAGGTAAATGTAAGAACATTTGTGTGTTGCTGTAGCTGTGAAGTGGCTCTCAAGCTTTCTGACCTCAGGGAGACGGTGCTGTCTTTCTAAAGTGCAGACAAGTACCCATGTGTATGAATGGTTGGATAGACAACGGTGTTCATGTTGTCCACTTCTCTTATGTCCATGTGTGCACAGCTTACATTATGGATAGACATATGGATAGACAATATGAGCATCCTCTTTGAGACAGGGAGGTGACATGTGCCACCAACAATGGTACGTTTGTATATTCTGTGTCCCATCTCTGTCATTGCACACTAGAAAGTCTCTTTCCTTAGCTGGAAACCACAAGTAGCCTCTAGGGGTTTCCAATTAAATTGAGGATACCTTCGAACAAAGTTTCAACTGCTGGCTTTGTATGTGCGAGCCGTGTTGCAATTTCGAGAACCATTTAAACACGGAATCAGCAGACTAAATACAATTCAGGTGTGTGTGTGTGATAGAATAATGCATATGAATGACTAATTGTGGCATAATTTTGAGGTGCTCCGATTGGTGAAGTTGTCTGTTTTCGTTTTTGCAGATTTGCAGTGTGCTCCTGGTGTTGCTTTTCTTCTACGACATCTTCTTCGTTTTCGTCACTCCATTCTTGACTATGGTACGTAACTGTAATTTACTGTATAGCTGTTGTTGGAAATTAGTCGACCAAATATCATGTTTACTATGCCGACCGAGCATCATATTATTCCTGCATTTTATTACATTTTATTTGCGTTAGACAGCCAACCTGCAGTCTGCCTGCAAGTTAAAACGAAATCGCACCCGATACGAGAACACATTTATCAGCGTATATTCTTTACACACTGATATAGAACATAAGAGCAGCACATGAAGCTGTATCTATGTGTCTGAACATGTGGCTGTGGTTACACACTGGCACATACCACAAGCCACATGCTTCGATGCTCACGTTTCATTCCAACGGGATAGTGCGGTAGAACCCCACTGATACATTTCTTGGGAACCAACGAAAAACAGAAGAAGAAGAAGCTGCAGAAGAAGAAGAAGCTGCAACAGAAGAAGCTGCAGAATTTTCCAAATTCTGCTGCTTCTTCGGAATAATTGGAAAAGGCATGTTTGAATGAGAAGAAAATTCATTTTGTGGAGTTGGAGAGTTTGCAACAAAAACTACACTTTCATGCCATGTCAGTGATATTTTTATATCGGTGGTAGAGCGCATGTAGCACAATAAGTCTAAAAAGAGCGTGTGGGTTGTTATGCACTCAGTTGTGCTGAGAGCCATGCACGACGGTGCTAGAAAAGGAGACTTGCGTCAACGTGCCCCCCCCCCTCTGCCTCCCCCTCATGTGCGCTTGATCGTGTTACTGCAAGCTCGCTCCCCTTTCCCTTTGCTCATGCGGAAAGAAGGCACCCAGAAAGCCAACATCCTTCTCAGCTTGCCCTCCCATGCTTTTACTCACACTGAAAACATAAGGCACGCTGGGCACAAAAGGATCTGCAAGAACGCCCGTGTCCCGTACATTGGGGGCACGTTAAAAATCCCCTGGTGGATGAAATTAATCCGAAGTCCCCCACTACAGCGTGCCTCATAAAGAGGTCATCTTTCTGGCATGTAAAACTCCAGAATTCATTCATTTGCGATAGGATTTTATCGTACTTCAAATTTATGCAGAACATAACGCTGCTCTGCTTCAGCAGTGTTTCTCCATCGGTGCTCACTTTGAAAGGTGTGTTCACAAGCAGCACTTATAATTCAACCATTTGTCCGTCTGTGGCTGCGGAAGTTTCCATTTACTGTTTTGGTATTGCTTCATGGCGGCACTTAAATTTCGTTATATTGAAATCATGTATGAGCACACTTCGTTATATTGAGGTTCAGAATACATGGTGTTCCATGGACAGCAAGTTATAAAAGTTGAATACTTGGTTATATCAAGGATTCCCATATATTGAAGTTTGTTATATCGAGGTTTAGTTGTATATGAATTCAGGAGGTTCATTCTTACCCAGACATGTGGCACTGAACTTGATTGTTGGTACCATTGCACACTTACAGAAGGGCGAGAGCATCATGGTGGATTTGGCCACAAGAGGCTCGGAGCAGCTGCCAATGGTGCTGAAGGTGCCCTTCCCCCCACTTCGACAATGAGTTGTCGAATTCAAATTTTGCCCCAAGTGGCATTGTGACTGCTGTCCCAGACTTCAACTAAATGTTGATGAGAAAACCAGGCATGAATTGCTTCTGTGAATGTTCAAACAGATGCTGCCCCTACCTCTGTGAATGTACAATTGTATGCTAAGAGTTTCCCGCAAAATCATGCCAAGCAGTCTCTCTCTCTCTCTCTCTCACATTCTTTCTTTTTGCTTGCTAGCAGCATTCCGGTGAAGTCACAGCACATTTGTTTATATGGAGTGAGAAAGTCCGCTTTTTAGAAAAGCTTGCTGTTGGTGTATTTGTTTGCTAAAGGACATATTTACCACTAGACAAGCAGAAAACCAAGAATTTGGGTCGATGACATGGGTGGTGGGGTGACTGCCCTTGTTGGAATTCAAGTTTGTTGCTTTTGCATTTGCCTGTGTAGCAGTAAATACAGTTGTTGACCGATTTTCTTGAATGCCTGATGTTTCGGATGCTTGGTTTTTCATGCTTACTCAATTGTTTGTGCTTTATTATGAACACTGCCAGCTTTTACATAAAATCAATTTATATTGGTGACCAAAATCACAGGTTCTATAGTGCCTCGCTCGATTTTTCAACATGATCCACGCGTGAATTGCTACCGAAAATGGTAGCCATGGACTAAGTCATACCATGCACGTTTATCCTTCATACCCTTGCTTTTGTTGATGAAGCAACTTTTTAAGCTTTTCGTTGCCATAGAGCCCCTGCAAATAGATCTGCACTGACTGGGCACCAAACCATAACTTTGGTCGCTGGCACCTGATGACTCAGTACTAGTTAAGCCAAACAATCTGGGCAGTGTGGCCACGAAGAAAATTTGCTGCTGGTAACGTGGTAATGGGCAGCAAGCTGTTGCAGGAAGCTTGCTGCTGATTTCTTTGTTACAGTGCTCTTCGTCGGCAAGTGAGCCTAATGTTATCAACACGGGCTAGCCGATGGCCATAAAAGTGGCATTTGGCTCTGCAGGTAACCATTCTGCAACTATTGCGAGTGTACGTGCCAAGTTCCTCTGTTAGCTTACTGGGGAGAATGAGTTCCCCCATACGCAGAAAAATCTAAACTGAATTTGCACAGCACAACACCTAGCGTCATGCAATCGAGGTTACATAAAGCATCTGCTGCATTTCACCGCATCTCAATTGCGCAAAGAACACTTGGCTGCATAGAGGGCAAATGCAAAGAATCCCTACTGCCTCGGTCATCACGAAATTTCTAGTAGGGATATTATGTCACTGAAGCAGAAGGCTTAACAAAACTACATAAACAGATTTGTTCTTATGTTGGCACTGAAAAAAAAAAAAGTAAATTTTCTCTAAAATTTGTTTAGGTGCCTGGTTATTCTAACATTCTTTGTGGCCACCTGCACATCCCAAAAATCTGTCAGCAACTGTAGTCACAAGCTACCCCTGCGTTGTCGCTCATGTTTCTTGCTTTTGTGTTCGTCTGCTCTAGTGGCACGTATGTCCTTGAGAAGCATACTCTTGCAGACCGAGCGTGGCGCTCACTCTACTTGTTGCTGCTACTGTTGTGCGCTTGCAGAAGGGCGAGAGCATCATGGTAGAAGTGGCCAAAGGAGGCAATACTCAGGAGCAGCTGCCCATGGTGCTGAGGGTGCCCCACTTCAACAACGAGTCGCTGTCCGTTTGCTTCGGCCAGTTCTCCTTGCTGGGCTTTGGTGACATTCTCGTTCCAGGTACGCTCCCCTGCACCTAGACTGTCCACTTGTCCATGTTACCCGCCGTGGTAGCCCGGCGGCTATGGCTTTGTGTGGCTGAGCTTGAGGTAACGGGTTCAATTTCGGTTGCGCCGGTCGCATTTTGATGGGGGCGAAAGGCAAAAATTTATGCAGATCCCATGTACTGAGGTAATCGGTGTATGCTAAACTTTTGTGAACAAGCAAAGCAAAAATGGTGCATTACGACAAGAAACACGCTGCAAATTTCAGTGATGAACACATCCCTCAGCCACCGTAGTGGACCTTGCAGAGCAAGTGGAAGTTTTACATAATGTTAAAACATGTTTAGTCACAAGATGCAGTGTGCCCGACCTTGGCAGAAACGTGTCACAGTATGATGAGTGATGTGCTGTGAATTTCGACGACAAACACTTGCTGTAACCTCTATCTTCATCAGCCAATTCAAGTATCTCAAAGCGTTGGCTTGTAGAGGGAAATTCGTAAGGATGATTTATTCCGCCCTTTTAGGCATCCATCTATGGCTTAATGTTTGGAGCAATAGGCTTCTGGGCTGGGGAAACCGAATTCGAAAGTAGTCATTGGAAAGGTAACTTGTTTTTTATGCTTCCATTGCTTCCATTGAGTGTCAACATGCACATCTGGAGTGTGTTCACAAGTTGATAGTGATTAGAAACAGACACCAAAGAGGAGGCAGAAAGAAAAAGCTAAGAAAGCTTTGCTTTAAAAACACTTGCGTACTCAAATTTAGGTGCACGTTAAAGAACTCCAGGTGATCAAAATTAATCCGAGTTATCAAACTTTAGTATCAAATAAAATGTCATACAAACGTTTCTCAAACTTCATACTTTATTGAACTCCCATTGTTTTACATGTGAGAAGCGTGTGGTCAAGTTTACGTAACTTCCATAATATGTTTTGATACTCCTTTAATGAGCTAGTTGTGTCCCTGACAACTACCCCCACGTGCACAGTGCACATTGACGCAATAAGAAATCTTTCGAATGGGTCACGAATGGGTCGCTCTAGGTGGGTGACAGGAGTTGCCAAGGAAAGGGCTCGTGAACTGCATTAATTTCATTTGTTGCTTGCTTGTTTATTGCACGTCATATGGTGCATGTCATAAGCTAGCATTTGCATTTGTGCTTATTTTCAGGCCTTCTAGTTGCCTACTGCCATGGTTTTGACCTGCTGACAACGAGAAGCCGTCTGTATTTCTTCGCTGGGACACTGTGTATGTCTCTTTTTGTACACTTTCTTTCTCCTTTGCAGTTAGACGTACCTGTCACAATTCCTTTTCTCTACCGCTTCTTTTACAGCTTCTGTTATTGCCACGTACCTTAGCCACATGACAGATCGATGTATGCAATTTTTTGGCGCGAAATACCTCGTTTCTAGCCAGCAAATGGCATTAGTAGGGGTGTGCGTATGCCGAATAGTAGATTTTGAATCAAACATTGAATCGAACCAAGAAAAAGAAAGCCGAATATCAAATCGAATATGAGAAAGTTTTTCACAAAATGTAATGCTCACAAATTTTGTGCAAGAAAACACGGTGCTGCAAATGCTCGGGAGTCTCCCAGAATTGTATAGCAAGAATGTAGCTAGCTATTAGTAACTTGGGTACATAAAATTCAAGATATGATACAGTGCTGTCTACTCTAACTTGCAACCAATGCCAGCATTGGTTGCAAGTTAGTTCTGGTACATGAAGGTCTGTAAATTTCTTTTTGATCAATAGGACTTCTGTTGAATAGAATGAATTGCTTTTTTTTTCCTCTGTAACTAATGAACTAGTGACGTCTTGTTGTAGTGAATACCAATGAGGTTCTCAGTTTAATAATAGACCTCTGCTCTGCGGCAGTCTTTTATTTATTGGATAGAAACTACTACTTTCCAGTATCTCAAAAAACTACAGAAAGGCTATCCCAGCTACATGGCTGATAGGTTATCATAAGGGCAGTCTGCACGACAGACGAAAGGGCCGCACATCACATCACTTGATCACCGCTCCGTATGTAGCCAGCGGTGATGGCAAAGGCCAGGCACCGTCTTTGCCATTTTATCATCTGCTTCTGCGCAATTTGCCACCTGCTAAAGATTCTGAAATCTGGAGGCTCACGGCAAGTTTCCATGATGTTTCTCTTCTTTAGTCATTGACTCTCAGCAAGAACGAACTGGTGTCATGTGAGGGCAGCCTCCCCATTTTGCCTCCTCAGGTTTAATACCATTGTAGAGTTGAACCCACTTATAATGATACCGGTTTTAACAATATATCAGTTATAACAATGAGAAGCTGCTGTACTGTCAACTTTTGTATGTTTTCCATGCTCAAATAACCCGCTTACTACAATGCACCTATGCCGCATTATCGCATATAGGGTGAAGTCTGGCTGCTGGGTGTCTGTGCCGAAAGGTAGTGAAATGCAAAATTCTTGAAAATAAAAAAAGAAAACTAGAAATTCGAGCCGCTACACAATGGCCTGCTGCTCCAACGGCCACCACGCGCTCATTTTCCAGCCTTCTCCACACGTTGCTCTCCCATTGCCCTTCTTCCATCCCTCCGAACACGAATGGGCTGCACCCATAGCTCTATGCTGCGCCACCCTCCGAAACATGAATGGACTATGCCAACTGCACTGCTCCAAGATTGCTTGCTGGCTCCTCATTTAGCGCAGTTGTGTGAACAGCTTAATCACTCGTGTTCTTCGTTGATTGCTTCAAAATCGCTCCTGGCCACGTAGTTTCTCAGCCTCATTTGACTCACCGCCGCAACAGAAGATGGCTGATTCGCCTGCTGATCATCGGCAGTACACGACGTTGCCAGTGAAGAGAAAACACGCTGCTATAGATTTGGAAACTAAGTACTTCTAACCAATGAGACGATCGTCGCAAACATGCTTGCGTCAGATAGCGACAGTGATGACGGCAGCAACGACGCGGTAGGGCAGGCTGCCTCATCGTTGCCCTCACAGGAGGCCTGACAGATGACTCAGTCCCTCCAGGGCTTCGTTTTCGCGAGGAACGTTCTGCTGCACTACATGGAGCACCTGGATGCCTAGGAGAAGGATGTTGGCAAGCTTCGTGTGAAGGGTGCAAAGCTGACAGACATAAGGTTTTCTCCTGCAACCCTGTGAGAAGTACATGGCAAGATGCTTGTGGCCATCTCGCTTCAGCATTTCTTCTGGATTTCTCAAGTTGTAAGGCTGCCGCGGCAACCTTCTCGCATTCTTTAAAAGGTACCTTTGGGACCACCAAAGGATGCCTCGGCAGAGCTCACATATCGCTTGCCGCCCGTGACCCCTCTTTGCAGTTGTGATAGCAGTGCCAATCTATAATGCTGACAACCGCAGCTTGTTACACGCGATCGGGGCACTCAAGAAACAGTTAAATGAGAGACGACAAGCCAAATGGAGGAAGGTGGTGGGGAGGGGCACTGGCTTCCCCGCCATTATAGTTCTCTCACATCAGCTCTGCCATCCCCCTATTTTGATTTTTTTCATGCAACCTTGTTATAACGATGGAATTTTCGTGCCACTGAATATTGTGATAAGTGAGTTTGACTGTACTCATCTTTCCGTCTCTCTCTTTCTTTTGTTTGAGCCCTTAAATCGCTTATCTTTACCGTGTATCATGCCATGTCTCTCCTGCAGTTTATGGCGTGGGGCTTGTGCTCACATTCATCGCACTATACCTGATGCGAACTCCCCAGCCTGCCTTGCTGTACCTTGTGCCAGCCACGCTCTTGCCAACTATCTGCATAGCATGGTGTAGAGGGCAGTTGGCTGACATATGGCATGGCGTCAAGGTGAGATGTCCTTTTAGTCTTCCTTTTACTTTGTTAAGGTGTTAATGTATTTTAATCTTTATACTATATGCATTTGCTGTACTGTCCCCCTTACAGAACCCCACGAGGGCTCTGTAAGGTAACTATAAATGAGGAGTTTTTTTTTTCGAAATGAGCCAAATCCACAAACTGAAACTAGGTCAGATAAAACGGTAATGACAAGAAAAACTAGGCAACTTTCTCATAGAAAACTCGTTGCAGCGAAATGGGTCAAATAACGCCAGGCGAACGTGTTCGCAGATCGTATTTCGTATCGTAATTGAGCCATATCCAGCTGTTGCACGGATCAAAATGAGCCAAATCCATTTGCCCAATAGGAGAGCGCTTTTGGCGTGACGTCATGTAGCCATGGCAGCCTCCTTGTCAGTTCCCGCCAAGGAGTTGGTTCCCGCCTGACAGCTCAGAGTGTTTCGTTCGTGTTTTCGCGAGTTCTTTGCTTTTCTGATATCGTTGTTCATGGATTCGGATGGCAATGAAGAGATCGGCGAAAATCTATCCCTAGACGTCGATGACGAAGTGAAAAGAAGCCGCATCACCACCGTAAAAGCAAGAATGGGCCGTTGCTAAAATGCAAAATGCAGTGCCCTGCTGCCAATGTTGTTATAGCTTTTCTGTAAAGATTACATGATGCCATTCTCGAAAGCCAATTTTAATAAAGTTTTTATAGCAATACTGCCTAAAATCCAGCGTTTCAATTCAATACGAGCCAGATCCAAAGTTCTCACCCTAATATTGGGCATATTTGCCGCATAATTTTTCATTACTTGTGGTCGTAAACTTGTCCTAGCTGACATGTAAAGGATATCATATAATAGCTTTGATAGCGTTGCATTTAGGTCCGGTAACAAATTTTTGCTTTTTTCTCAACTTCTGTTTACGTGGATTTGACCTATTTCGAAAAAAAACTCCTCAAATAGTCTTCCAAGAGTGCTGCACAACTCGCTCCAATTGTCAGCCATGGCTGCTAGGTGCTCTTCCCCGATTAAAATGAATGTGCTGTGTTGAACACACAGTTGATATCAGCCATAGGCTGAAAAGAGAGAAAAAAGATATACTGTGGACTCTTTTTAAATGGAACCTCAAGAGACAAGGGAAATTGGTTCTGTTTATAGGGAGTTCCATTTACCAAGAGAAAAGGCTGAATACAATTGTGTGAACACAAAACCAACCAAACATAAGGACAGTATTTTGTTTAAGAGGCAGTTCCGTTTAAGCAATTCCTATTTCTAGAGATTCCACTGTATATGCAGTTTAACTCACTTATAACACTAGCAGTTGTAACAGTACCGTATTTACCCGCATAATGATCGCACTCGCGTAATGATCGCACCCCTGAATTTTGTCGTCAAAATTTGATTTTTTTTATTTCCCGTGTAATGATCGCACCCTGAACTTGCCGCAGCGATATGTCGTGTGCCAAGTCTAGCTAATAATGATTGCGCTTACCATCTGTCGAATGCTACGCGAACGACTCGTCTGCACGCACCAAACATGCTTAAGTAGATGCCTCATTTCATTACTTCCTTCACTTTCCGCACTTCCATGGCAAAAAGAGGTACAACCAAACTTGCCTTTATTATGGGTAGGCTTTATAATGGCTGTAGTCAACAAAAACAAAAAAAGCGCCTTTGGATTCTTTTCATCTGCACTTGTGAGCACGCAACAAATCGCGCGCGGCAATGATAGTAGCCACGTTTACACCGATTCGTTAAAAGTGTACCCTATTCATACGCCAACGCTTGTAACACAGCTAAGATATTTGTCCACCCTTAGCGGAAACGTGCAGTGTTAGGATAGTAGTGAAAACAGATGCCGCAGTTTCCGCAGGACGCCGGCCATGGGTTTCTGTCACTGGCAGCTAAGCGCGCCCATCTGTCTCTGTCCCCTCTAAGTGGACATGGCTACGTTATTGCCGCAAACTTGCCGATATTAACGATATTATTATATCACTGACACGGAAGAAACTGTTTCAATGCATGTAATGTACTCACGAGAAGAAAAAAAAAAATAAGATCGCGTTCGGCGCGTTCGGCTTGCTCCGCCGGCCACCATTTTTGTTTTGATGTCCCGCATCCGCATCCCGCAGCAAACGCGGGACGAAAAAAAATTTTTTTTTTCGCGGGAAATTTAACCCGCGTAATGATCGCACCCCTGAATTTGCATCAATTCTTTCTGACAAAAAAGTGCGATCATTATGCGAGTAAATATGGTATATCAGGTATACCGTATTTGCATGATTCTAACGTGCCCCCAAATCTATAATGCACCCAATTTTTGCGGGCTTAAAGTGGCCTTGATCTTCTTTTAATCGAAGTGGAGAAAGGCATTTGAAGTGAAAATAGGCAATTTAAGAAATACTTTGCTGCAAAAAGTACTTCAAAGCATTCAGCAGAAGCAAAGTTATTGGCAGTCAAACATGGCCTCTGCTGTGCTCCCATTGCTTCTTCAATGCCTTGCACTGCGAAGGCTACGGCGCAGTGGGGTGTGCCCACAACGCTCTGCCTTCTATATGTCACCGTGGTGCGCAGTTCAAATTTCATTTTGGATGTAAACATAGATGCCACAACTTCCGCCTTTGGCACCTACGAAGCACTAAATATGAGCCAAATGCAGTTGTCCTCTGCGAGCCGCAGTGTAAAATAAAGCGTCCAGAAGAGAGTGAGGACGGCCTTCTGTTGAAAAGAGAGCGTTTGAGAGAAAGGTGACTTTGTGACTGCTTGCGAGCTCCATGCATCGCGTACGACAACAAAACTTGGCTGAGGTGTGCATATGCTACCCACGGACAATGTTATTTCACAAAGCCCGAGGGGCGGTTCAGGGCCCCTTTAAAGTAAGAAAATAAATGTGCAGATGAATGTAACATGCGCCTGATTCATAAAAGAACAATATAGCACATCCCCATGTTCACAATCAGAAAAAACAAGAGGCGCACAATTTACCTTTCACTGTAGGAAAACTTTTTTTTAATGAGCTTTCACAATGAAAGCAGCGCATCGTCGTAGCCATTTGCATTTCATTGGCCACAGATACAAAAAGCACCCAAGGCGGTATTCTCAAGCGATCACTTTTAGAGATACTGTCACTTTCAAGAGATATTACGTGACTGAATCGGACTTGTCAAAATATATGACTGAGAGCGTTCCTTGCACGCTGTGCAGATAGCAAGCTTGGCATAGCGCCAGAAACACTGGGTACATATATGCCAACAGATCCAGTGCAGATTCATCTGAAATCTCACAAAAGTGGTACCTTCGAAAGTGGTCATAGTCAAGCACAAAATAGACCTACTGCCACCTTCTAAACATTGTTCTCTGCCGCTATCACGTGAAGGCACTGTTTTAGTTTTGTATGCGATTGTAACACGCAGGCAACTTTTGGATCCCCCCCCCCCCTTTTTTTTAAAGGTACGCATTAAATTCGTGTAGATACGGTAACAGGGAGAAGCTGTGGCACCGTGAACCTTTCTATGGCAAAATGAACGGATTACTGCAATTTTCTTATTGTGTTATCGGTTGTAACAATTAAATCTCGATACTGGGTGTCTGTGCCGAAAGGAAAAGGAACGCGAAATCCTGGAAAAGAAAAAAAGAAAAGAAAGCAAGCCGCCGCACCCACGCGCATGCCATGCACATCGCGCATTTTTGCCGCATCACCAGCCTCTTTGCCTGCCTCCCTTCTACACTTCTGAAACACGAGTCAACTGCACCGAGTGTACTGATGGCCATTCAGCGAAAGGAGAAACCAGTTTGTGCCTTTGACTTTCCCTGCATGTGTTCGACTGTTTTCACTGCGTCGCGTCCATGTGGTCCCAGCAGCAGATAAGCGCGAGTCTCCTTTTCTAGTGCGGCCACGGCTGCGCATGGCTGAACATATGCGCAGCCCACACACCTTGTTTTAGAGGTAACCTGCCCTGTGTGCCAAGAGTAGGCGTGCTGAGATAGCGTGGCATCATGTGCGCTGTCTTCCCGTGCAATAAGTACTGGAGGTTGAGTAATCCTGAGTTTCGAAGACGCATTGAAGCGGGAGGCAGACGAAGCTTGTCATGATAGTGACATCCCATTGCGGGCGACACTATCAACCGGGAGAGGGGGGGGGGTTGAACTGGATGCGAAAGCATGGCTGGCTTCGCTTAATTTGTGCTACTTATATAAAGATAGAGTGGAGACTGCACGAAACTGCATCTTTCATTGCCAACTCTCAAACTCGGCAAAGTGAATTTTTCTCATTCACATTTGCTTTTTTCGATTGCTCGATAATTCAGAAAACTTTGCGGTGCCTTCTGTGTCAGAAAAATCAATTGGCAACTGTATTTATTTGCATAAAAGGTCAAATTTTTATTTAATGAAACAAATTGCCACTTTTACCCACTTCGTTATATTGAGGTCCATTGTGATGATTTGCCACATGACATTACTGTATTGCAGCAATTACTGTATGACATTACTGTATTGCAGCAAAGCTGACTATAGAAAACCAACCATTATGCAAGTCATTTACAACAATGATTGATTAAAGCAATGAAACTTTTTTTTTTGCACTTGAATATTGCTATAAGTAGGCCCAACTGTATGCTTCAGACTTTGTCCTTAGTACTGCAGTGGCCCCTACAGTACACTCTGGCCTCATTATAATAGAGCTGCATCTGATGCGTAAATGCCTTCATTATATCCATGTTATATTCTTGTGGCATGTTATGCCTTCATTATTGTTCTTTTGACTGTCGTAATGCTCAGCTTTTATCAAAAGTGAAGCCAGTAAAAGAATGAGCAATGCTCAGCTGTGTCATGTTGCACTCATGATGCTCCAGAGCTTGAAAACTGTCTGAATGCAACAGGAGCCTATCTACAGGCCTTGGACCTTGGATGCAGTCATGCGTGCAAATGGCTTCAATATTTTGACCAAGGCCACACATTGCCAACATTGCAAGTTAATGTGCAATGCAAGTGTGCCTCTATTGCTGCATACTTATTAATATATCATTTGTGGTGGGCCTGAATTTACTTGCAGCCTGTGCCGCTAACACTGGCAGGGCAAGCCGCTCCTCAAGCCACGGTCGTGCCACCGCGGGCAGTCGGCAGTGCAAATGCCTCGCAAGCCCCATCATCTCCCACTAGTTTCCATGGGCCGATCAACTTGAGTCGACCAGGTACACCGCCTCCACTTGCGAGTCCGCAGCATCCTCCAGGCAGCGCCATGTTGCAGCTGGGAGCTTCTCAGTATAGTATTCAGCCAAGGATGTCTCCACCCCCAAGTCCAGGTTCTGGGGGCAGAAACTCTCCAGGCCATATGGCGAATAGCTACTCGAATGCTCGTGTCCCTGGCATCCCGCAGGCGAACACTCCCCTGCTGAGTGCAGCTCAGTATCCTCACCCAGGAACACAAAGCCAGTACTGGGTGGGCGCGCAAGACCACTTTGTCAATGCTCTCCCTGCAGAAACAGCACAGAGGTAGTAGCCACTCATGATCTCTGTTCAGTAAGAGAGCTGTACCTGGAAGTCCCGTGAAGTGTGTCTTATTTTGGCTTTCCTTTTCGTGTTTTCTTCTTTCTTTTTTTCTGTGGCCACACTGTTCCCATCTGATCAGTAGGTGGGTTGGAATTCCATCAGTAGGCAGAAAAGTTGGACAAAGCTTAGCAAAACTTGCACCCTTATTTTGCATGCTGCATGTGTACTCATCGGGCAATTCTTGCATAGTGCAGTCCGTGACATGATACCACAAGTTGCAGTGACAAGAAGCCATGCATGCATGTGCTGGTCCAGCTGTCGCAGTGTGTAGTTGGGAATATGTGTATGTACAACAGGAAATTCCTTCAGGTTACGAGAAGAACAAAGTTGTATACTTTTCAGTTTGATTATCATCTGTGTCAAACCACAGAGCAACTAGCAGAATCGTGATTCGACACAGGTGTTTGTTCAGCCCGCTGGCTCAGACAGCTGAATAAGAGCAGTGCAAAACGGTGGAGACAGTAGCGTAAGCTGACAGGACACGTGCCAACTACCAACTGAAATCTGTGGTTTGGTGCAAGGTCTAAACAGAACAAACAACCATGGTCCTTGCTCTCCTAATGCGCTGAGAATTGATGTGTGCATGTTATGAGCAGGAAACAAAACAATAAAAACATACAAGGTGCACAGGTGGAGTTATCAACTGTCAAGGTACACAACCTTTTTTTTCTGTAGGATGCTCATGTATATGCTTCACTGACACAAACTGTCAGTTTTTGTTGTTTTGTATCCTGCTCACAGCATGGATGCGCAATTTATTTCACAGCTGCTCACGTCATCTTTAAATGTTCCTTGTGCTTTGCACTGTCTAGGTTCTTGATAAGCTTGCACTAATTTGCCCAAATTTCAATTCTACAGTTGTCTTAGTTGGCATGTGTCCTGTTAGATGCCACTACTGTCCTCATCATTTCCTGTTGCTGCTTATCTTTCGGCAAGACTTCTGTTGGGAAGCACAGCTTTTGCATGAGGAAAGTGGACTTCTGCACAACTTGAAATGTTTGCTTAAGTTAACCTTGAGGCTTCATGTGGCAAACATGGGGGTCCTGATGAGTTGCAAAAATGCCTCTTGTCGGGTGCTCGATGCAGTGTTCTACCCCATCCCCCTATTTCTTATATTTTTTTTTTGGCCAGGGTCGCTTTGGTGCCGAAGGTGCCTTTGGTGTGCTCTCCGTCCTCACACTTTCCTCAGGAGCTGAGAGAGAACAGAGTAGCTTATTTTTTTAATTATTATTTTTTTTCATCTTTTTTTTTTTTCTTGACAAATTGTGAGCTGTTTCTGCCTAGTTCATGCAGCCACTTTGTATTGCGTAGCAGTGCTTGCAATCGAATGCCTGTGATGGTAACAGTATATGTTCCTGAGCTGAATTTTTCCCCTGTGTTTTGTTTAGAAGTCTGCCAATCAATCTTGAAACAGCGAGCAAAGATGAAAGCAGCCATGATGTTTTGAAACCTTAATCCTTGAAAATGCTGCATGCCACAAAGTTTTACATTGCAGAATTTTGAGAAAGTTCCATGTCACCATTGTCATAGCTTGGCATTATGCTAGTTAAAGTACCTACTGACTGAGCTAAAGCTTTGCACGCTTTAAAAGTGCCACATAAAATGAATAAAGGAGGATCTCATTATGATAACTTCTGCATGTGGATGAAGATGTTTTGTGTCATGGTTGAATGGTGACAGTTCTTAAAGGAGAATGAATTAAAGAACATAGCCACAGAATCGCATTGTGTTGACCACGCTTTTTGTGACCCAATTCAGTACGGGTCTTTTCAGAAAGCAATACGCCATCTGCCACGAGAGCCACTCCCCTATTAAGAAACAGAAGAATGGAAAATTGTTGAGGATTGACCTGTAGGATTTCCTCGAGTTTCGTTTTCTCAGCCCAGTAGCAAAGTTTCTCAGATTTGTGTAGCAGGGCAGTCACACTTTTTTGTGATGATGTGTTTGTTATACTGCATGCCATAAAACCCATTGTTAGAGTGTATATTAATTTTGAGCAAATATGACTCCGTGTTGATATATGTAAGTGTCGCAAAGGGAGAGTAATGGCCCCATAGCGAGAATGTGTGGCTATTGATACTGTATGTAGGCACTGGTAAGCAGCTCTTCAGTAACCGCTTTGAATTACTTTGTGAAATCACTTCCCGTTTGAAGAATTCAGTTTCCTAAGAATGACAGCAAATGGGCCTGCACGAATAAAACATATACTTCAGAGTTGGTGAATTCTATTGTAATTATGCTGCAATTTGCAAGGAACAACCTGTATTAGATGTGTTTGTACATGTAGCACTGACATTTTATTTGTGATGAGTTCCTCACATGTTTGCTTGCTGTGACTGCTTATTAAGCGGATTGTGCGACAAGGTTACATATTGAGGTAAAGTATGAACACATTTTGTGCTTATTTGTGCCAAGTGTTCCTATTTTCTGAAGTTGACCTGGTAATGATGACTATCGTAGATATACAAATACACATTTTAACATGTAAGTATAATATGTATACATGCGGGTCCGAATTTTTATATGTGAAAATGCGCCATTAAAGCAAAGCTTTGGTTAAAGTGACAATAAACTGATTCAAAGCTTTTCTCTCTAGTCTTATCAATCGTCACATATTCAAGAAGTTTTCTGATGTTCACTCATTTGTCAGCAGAAAGCCTGCTGATGTTCACAACCCTGCATCTCTTACTTTTCACTAAAGCTAAACCTTGGAGCAGTTTGTCAAAGGGGCCCTGAAACACATTTTAGTATGCATTTGAAGTAGATAACTTCAGATACTTTACAGAAAAAAATGCTTCTAACGCATTCAGAAGAAATGGAGTTATTGGCAATCAAAAAATTACCTTTGATCTCCTTTGTGGTGCTCCCGCTCCTTCTTCAATGCCTTGCATTGTGAAGGTTATGGGGGACAACAGTTCCCTTGCTGAACGTCGCTGTATGGTGTGCAATTCAAATGAGATTTTCGATGGTCACATAGACGCCACTATTTCTAATTTGGCCGCCTATCACGCTCTCCTTGTGGAACGCAGGAAGTTTTCAAAACAACCGGTTGCACAACCTAGACTCCTCTCTACACCTTTGCATTCCAGCTGGACTCTGCTGTCACGAAGCTACCCTGCTTTGTCGAATATGGCTAGGGGTGGCCTTCAATAAATCTTTTGCATTCCGAATCGGATGGGCCGACAACACCTCGTGTGAGGACTGTGGTAGCAGGGAGACTCTTCAACACCTTCTCTGTGACTGTCCTCGCTAAAACTTACAGAGACGATCGCTCGCAATCGCGACAGCGCTCTTTGACCAAAGACCTCTAACAGAGGAACTTATTTTAGAATGCCGACATCACAAGCCATCGCAGCGGAGGGCGACGAGGGCACTGTTGCAGTTTTTAGGGGCAACAGAATTGGACAAGCGGCTGTAGCCTGAACAGATGTTTATAGCGCTGCTAGTGCGACAGTGCTGTGCGGTTACAGTATGTCTATGCTCCTTTCTTTCTTTATCTCTACTATGCTATCACTTTACGTCCCCCTCCCCTCTCTCCCCAGCATAGGGTAGCAAACTGCACCTTCCCATCTGGTTAACCTCCCTGTCTTTCCCCTTTCTTCTGTCTCTCTACAACGTGCCAAACGCAGTTGTCCTCAACAAGCCGCAGTGCACTCAGCGAGCAGGCTCATTCGGGCAACCACAGTACCTAAGATATTTAGCAGGCTGCAGCTATGTGCAACTGTAGTTTGTATGCTGATTGTCTGCTTTGTGTTCGACAGGGCTGAAGTGTGTGCTCGGGCTTGTGTGCTTCAGTCTGGCCATGCTACGTGGTGCGGACCGACCGGCTTTGTCTTGCACTAGGTTGACTGAGGGATAGTAGCCACATCTAATTTATGCATTTTGAAGCGCTGCCAATAGCTCAATACGAAGTGATGTCTGCTAAGGTGTCTAGCCAGGAGCGGCCAGGAGTAAACGTGCGCTGGCAAGCATACATGTGGTCTTGCCTTTAAGGGGTCCCGAACCACCCCTCAAGCTTGTTGAAAAAACATAGTTTGTGGATAGCATACGCTGCTGTGAACATGTCAGCCAAGTTTTATGGTCGTAAGCGGTGCATGGAGCTCGCAAGCGGAGCACAGAGTAACCTTTCTCTCAAACGCTCTCTTTTCAACAGAAGCCTGCTCCTCATTCTCTCCTGGACGCTTTATTTCATAGCAAAGTGAATTCCCAAACACGGCTGCTATTGGCCAATAGGTGACGTCAATCAAGTAGAGTGTTCGTATCAGTGCGCTTCTTCCTACTGTTACTGTGTATATTTATTGACGAAGTTCAATAAATGAACTGAAGTAAGGGAAAATGTGCTTTCAAATTTTGATAATGATTCTGCACTTTCGAAAGAAACCAGCTAACATGTGCTCACGGACGCTCAGCTGTGGCCACCCGCATAGGAATTAGACTTTGGCCACTCTGCTTATTGGTGTCACAGCCGGCAATTCTTGCTAATTTTGACTAGTTCTGAGCGCTCAACAAGCCTCGAACCAAGCGAAACTTAAGGTTAGGCCACACGCACGGAGCATACGCTCACTTCTGGCTGCTCCTGGTTAGATGCCTTGGCACACTAAATGGTAGCGCTTCAAAAATGCACAAGTTTCATGTGGCTAGTACCCATCAGACAAGCTGGCGAAGGACAAAGCCGATCCACACCACATGGCATGGTCAGACTGTAGCATATACATGCAAGCACGCACTCGAGCCCTGCCATGCACAAAGCAAACACAGCACGTACACACTACAGTTGCACGTAGCTGCAGTCTCCTACGTAGCGTAGATACCATGTCCGCTGCGGTGTAGTACTGTGGCTCACTGAGAACAGCCTCGCTTGGCTTATGTTTGTTGCATCATAGGTGCCAGAATCAGTAGTAACATCTACATTAGCATCCAAAAGCAAATTTGAACTGCACACCATGGTGATTTTAGAAGCCGAAGCGTTGTGGGCATGGCCCGCTCCACCGTAGCCTTCGCAGTGCAAGGCATTGAAGAAAAAACGGGTCCACAGGGAAGAGGGTGTTTGATTGCCAATTACTCCACTTCTGCTGAACGCATTGAAGTACTTTTTGTGGCAACATATTTCTGAAATGGGCTATTTCAACTTCAAATGCATTTCTCCTCTTTGATTAAAACAGGTTCAGGACCCCTTTAATTTTTGCGTGGTGCAAGGCTAGTTGAGTGTTCAAAACTAGTTGAAATTAGCGAGACCCAACGGCTACGACAACAATTACCAGGGTGGCCAAAAGTTGATTCCTGCATGGGTGGCTGCGGCCTAGCGTGAGCAGACGGTAGTCTCCCCTTTCCAGAAGTACATAATTCTTATCAAAATTCAAAAGCAGGTTCTCGCACTTTTCAGCCTGTTTATTAAACTGCATCAATTAATATATACGGTTACAGAGGAACAAGCATACTGATCCAAAAACCTTTCTTGATTGATGCCAGCTATCAGCCAATAAGCAGCCGTCTTGGGAATGCACATGACGTATGCAAGCTGCAGGCAGCTTCGAAGCAACTGAACAGAAGGCCTCATATGAAAAGACAGTGTTTGAGAAATATGTGACCTTGTGCTCTGCTTGTGTGCTCCATGCTCTGTGCAGGACTGCAAAATTTGGCTGAGATGGATACTATCTGCTGACTGCATTTTTTCACCAAACCTGAGGGTTGGCTCAGGGCGAAGAGTGAAGGCAGTGCTTGCGAATCTGTCTGCTGCAATGGGTTAATTACAGTTTTATTTGTTTGTTTATACATGTACCTGCAGCTCCACAAAGGCATTATTGCAGTGGGGGACATTTGTAGCGAAAAGAAAAACATAGGCAAAAATTGAGCTGATTCAGAAAAGCAGACAGCAAGGTCAGTATGGCTAAATACCAGCAATGTACTTATTCTAGCTGCATTGGCCAGCTGAGTACCTGGCTAAGTATCGAGCTTTATGCACAGCCTCTTAATTACTGTTTGGTATATGCAAAGGAGACATATTTCTTCCCCAAAGTGAGGATAGGTACTGGAATATAAGTTGGGCTGCTGCTAGTGGTTAGTGTTGGCTAAGTACAGTTTACATGTTTTATTGTGTCTGGCCTCCTCGGCTTCTGAAGTTACATATTACCCAATACAGAATGTACTTATTGTCATTAAGGTAAAGCACGAGTTTCTTGGTTTTGGATATAAGATTAAGCATCAGATGCATTCAGTCATTGGAAAGTCATATCAAGGCCGTGTTTTGTAAAGATCCATTTCTTATCTATCATGGCAAGGGACCAATCTTGGCTATTACAGTGGTGCGGTGGTGTCCAAACTAATGACGAAGGGTGAAAAAAATGGAAAATGAAATGATCATTCAAAAATGTGATCGCTGGTCATCCCCAACCTTACTTTGAATGTAGGGGAAAGCCTTGAAAGCTGCAACTCATGCTTTTAAAAAACTAGATGTGTGTAAATGCAAGCATATGTGAGCTTGACAAGTGCCAATGCCCAAATGGCTCATCCTCATTTGTGTAGTGTTTCTAAACTCTGCCCTTACATCGGCTTCTTAAATGCAAGGTCGTACTTTTGAATACCAGATAACGTTGCAGCCATATTGTGATTGCATTTTTCAAAAATTGCTGAATACTTAATTTGCAGCTTGTCTCGTTTGTCTTGCAGCAAAATTTCAGTCGTTCTCTAAAAACTCATCATCTAGAATTTTGTTGTTACTAAAATTTGGCAGAGTGCTGACTGGGGCTAGCTGCTATGTACTTGGGCAAAGAAACTTATTTTGAACAAGACAAGAGGAGGTTGTGCCCTCTCGATGTTTAAAAGTGCTGTTTCTACATCATAAAAGCTGTTTACATAAATTTTGCAAGACTACATTGGTTACAAGACGGGGCTCATACTGTGGCCTGTATTGTGGTCACCGAGAGGGCTGTCGTGAAGAAGAGCACTTGGATTGTCTGGAACAGCAGACGTAGGTCAGCCAGCCTAAAATGACAATTAAGCGCTGATCCATTGGCCATCAATGGCTGGGATGTGTTTCATGTCCTCCAAGGCTAGAGATGGGGCATTGGATAGTAGTCTTGGATAGCATGCATATTTCTTTTTCGCAGTCATTGCAGATGTCAGAAATACACAGAGAAATTAAAAGATAGTTATGGTTTGATGCAACTGCTCCTGGTGGCAGTACAGTGCAACATGTGAATGAACTTTTGCAATTGAATACGGCATTGCAAAGCATTGCCACCACACTTGCATAATAGCTTCCATAGAAAATTAGGCTTTCAGAACTGGATTGTTTTTGTGTAGGCAGTTGATGTTTCTAATGCTTGGTCTGTGAGTCATTCTGCCGAGTTCCGTAGTGTATTGCCATCTTGTTGTAAGGCTGCCATATAGGTAACTTTCAGCCAAACAGATGTGATGGAGACAGACAGTCAAGATAATAAAGCATGTTTGTGTGCCTGGACACCTTGTCTTGGATAAAATAGCCTTAACACTTCTGTTGCTTCAGCTAAAGCCAGCGCAGAATTCCTTTCTAAGGTTACTAGAGCAAAATCTGATGGCTGTAGTCTGTGCACGGTACCGGCATGGACACTTAGCGGACATTGAAAATATTGGCAGTACATAAATATGCCTAAACTGTCTATCTGGCTTCAAACATTTCCATGTGACTTCTTTTTATATTAACCATCTTGAATCTAATATGTTTGTTGATAATAGCAAAGAACTAGCTCACGCAAAAGAAAGATTAACCAAGTGCGGCGATCGAGTGTGCGTGGCACTGGAGTTCATCATCTTGCGGGAATAAACAGCAGCGTAAGAAGCACTGCTCTCGGCTTGTCTGGTGTATTGTCCTTCATTATACTTGTAGCCTGGTCTACCAGACAATGAGGTCCTCAGACTTTACAATGTCATCATCACTATAACTAGCATTACTTAACCTTTGATTGTCAGCATTGGGCAATTTTCACATCGCAGAAAAGCAGTTAGTAAGAATAACAAACATTATTTACCAATTAATTTATTTGCTGAGAACTGTATAACAGAGCGAATAGTCTGTGAATGTATGATACTTTTATCATCCTAAGAAACGTTTCAGGCAAGCACACAGTGCAATTAAGCATAAAAAAATGACAAAGGAATTTAGAGCTTGATTTCTAAATGAATTCAAGCCAATTTGTGAAAAATTTATGTACTACCCATGGTTCCTACAGCGTTTGACTGGCTAGCATCAGATTTTGCTCTGGTATGGTGAATTCCTCTTCCAGAAGAACTATTACCACGTGCTCTGGCCACGCTCATATTTTACACCTATATCTGCCAGAGGAAAAGACAATTGTTTTGTTCTGCATAACAGTGCAAGTTATCACATGTGGCCAGCAGAAGTGAATGTAGCTCTAATAGAAGTTGTGGTCCAATTCATTCCTCGTGCAAGAGAGTGTGATCAGCCATGGAGCACACTTGTTTGAAATGACCAGTTAAATTCGTTGCTCTGGAGCAAAAGACTTGCTTCCTGTCATCCAGTGAAATTTACCATTAGTACATGTATGTAATAAATACTTGTGGCCTGGGGACTGTACTCGTGATTATCCGAATTGAAAGGAGATCTCCATACTGCAACACGAGTATGGTGTTACCTTTATTTGAACAACTCGAGCAGCACGTACAGTCTACACAAGTTGGTTTTGTTACATCTCTACACTGCATGCTTCAGTTCATACTGCCAAATCAGGTCTGTGTTTGGCAGGTATGCTCAGGAAAACATTTAATTCTTTTGCACTGGTTGATGTGCACTGGATGAACTAAGTGAAACGTTTAAATTACATTCTAACCTCTCACAAGATGTATATAGTTGGTATATTTTGATTTTTACTTGTGCCCATTGATCACAATTATCTTGTTGGACTTTTGATGGCTACAAGGCAGAGGTATTCTCCTTCTCTCTTATTTTGTTCACGATCTGTTTTATGATAATTTCTGCAGCACCATCACAAAATGCCATGTTGTTGTGAAATAAAGCAATGTGACTTTACCATGCTGTGCTTGTGTGCCCACTCACTCGTGCTGCAACACTGACTGTCTGCACAGTGCTCACAGGCAGCGTTCAGTGAAATTTGCTGGTGTAGTTGATGCTTAGTCTTCTATATAAAAAAAAAAGGTGATTTAATTGTAGTTAAACCCGGCACATAATCGTGCATATAACAACGTATCAGTTATAGCGACTAGTTTTTTGGTTTTGTTATGATATTGATATACTAGGTTCGAATAGGTTCGCCTTATTCTTCAAGAAAGAAAGAAAAATATATAAAACATCTGGAGTAGGAAGAGTTTCCACCGAAACATCAGAATAACCACTAAAGCTTGGATTAGCAGGTGTGGGACTATCGTCTCGTCCAAAAATAGGCACACTTGCATGAATAAATGCTTCATTAAGTGTACTAAAATATTCTAGTACACTCCACAGGCTACTCTTTAGGCTTCATGCATGTATAGGTGCTGTCACAGGAGCACATTCGTTCGTTCATTTTCTTGATTCACGTTGACTGTTAAGAGAAAGCTTTAGCTTGGGCCGAACTCCGACGTGGCCTATTCAAATACATGTAACACGCAAAAATGATTTGTCTGAAATAACCCCTGGACTGATTTTTATGAAATTTGTTGCATTTGAGAGAAAAAGTTAGATTCTAGTGACTGTTGGAAGCGGAATTTCGATGTAGGGCCTGAATTTTGTTTAAAATGTTTTAAAGAATTCGCAAGTTAGAAAAAATAGACGCACAAAGTTTATGAATTAATAGCTCTGCATCAAGAACAGATATCGCGGTTCTGTAAACGGCATCCATTAGACCATTCAAAGCGGACAAATTCGATATGTCAATATATATGTGGTGTGAATTTGTTACGTTGTGTACAAGGGTTCTGCAAAAGCTGTATTTCTGTATTCATGAGTAACATGTCAATTTTGTCCGCTTTAGATGTACTGTTAAATTCAATTCACAGAATTGTCATTTCATTTCGCACAGCTGTGTTACAGAGTTGTAAACTTCATAGTTTCGTTTTCTAAAAATTTTCGATTTTTGCCAATTTTTAATAAAAAATTGATGACCTAAATCAAATATTTGAAACTGACAGTAACTATATTTTAAGTTTTTTCTTAAAATACAACGAACCTTGTCAAATTTGGTGCAGTGGTTGCCGAGAAAAACGAATGCAGTAAATTATTTCGTACATATATGTCGCTACCTTAATACGTTATTACTCTTAGAGCCCTCTCTAAATATGAACACTGAGCAGAAACCACAAACCTTGAAAGCAGTGCAGAGGATGTGGTTTACGCGATCAGTAAACACATGTAAACAGCCAACTAATCGCCATTGACATCTCAAATAACACTTTTTGTTTTTCTTGCGTTGCGTACGTCTGTTGCGATGCGTAGGATTCAGGACGTTCAGGTGCGCGAACGATAGCTACAATAGCTGTGATTTAAAATTTTACTCCTAAAGAGTGTTGCGTTTTCCCTTTTATTTTTTTTAATCGGTGCAACAGTAAGCCACAAGCTCCAGGTTTGCGTTGAGCGGTTTTGTTCTTCGTTGAGGAATGCTATTCAATTCTTTCGCTGTTAAAGCAAATGTTATGTCGCAATACCATCCTTTGTTAGCACCTAAAATAACAGCTGTGACTGCTGCGACGTGTCCTCTTTCTGAGAAATAATTTTCTATTTTGTACTATGCGCAGAGAGTAATGACAAACAAAAATGACTGTGCGCGCGAAGCGAAACTGACACATCATGCCGATTTCGTCGTCGCGAACTCAAATCGACTGCTTTATTTTCAGGCGCAGCCCTCAGAAGAAAACTGACGGTGTTTTTAACGAATTCGCGAAAGTGTCGACAGTATGGATGCCAAGGGAGACACTGTGAGCCTGGATTTAAGCCAACTTACTGGCGAGATTGTTGCTGTAGTAGATGAGGACCAGAAGAGGTTAGTATATTCGCACAAACTTTCTAGGTTCTGCATTCCAAATGACATTTCTCGGTTCAGTTTAATGAGCAGATTTCGAGGATGACTAGTGTCGTATATGGAATCACACGGAACGATGCAATCGATGCATGTACATCATCTTCCGTTTAACCCCATTCAAGCGAGCTTGCGCGCAACAGCGACAAGCGACGCGATGTAGATGGCCGTCGCTCGTCGCCGTCGCGCACAGAATCGCTCTCATAAGGTTTAGCGTTTATTGTCCCCCCACGCGACTTAATTCCTTCTTCTATATGCGACATTTCCTCGGCTGATGAAAAAAAAAAAAAAGACTGCTTTCTACATTCACTGCTGTGCGCTTGCGCTGTTATCTCTTGCCGTGACGTAGATGGACAGTCAGCAGGCTGCTCATCCATTTTAAAAATCATTTAGATATCATATGAACATTGTTTAGATAGACAGATAATCAATGCAGGTTTTTATTACAAATTCAAAAATAGGTGGGAATAAACAGAAAACAACAAACACAATGTATATTCCTCTGTCAATCGAGATGAGTTATGCAATGAAAGTAGGGCAACTCACATTGGGGAACGAGACGTAGACCCCATCTCTTGAAAGATCAGAAAATAATAACGAAACTGTCACCGAGCAAATTATACAGCAGGACTGTAATGCAAGAACAGACTATCATTGGAGGAGATGCTACCAGCCTGTTGGATGTTTCAATTACCATTGAACCAAATGCTGAATGCTTTAATCTTTAATACCTGCACTCATCATAAAACATCGCATCTAGATCTGGATCAAATATATGTTTTCATCGCGCATGCCTCCGAAAGCAACCCCAAAATCCTTGTCCATTACCTGATGAAGTTGTGCTACATACATGAGTATAGCAAAAACATCTCAGCAAAGAATATTTCCCACTAATATGCTAATTTTGTTACCAGAAGGTTATGCGATCTTGCTTAAAGTTTTGTCGCTGCAAGCCTTTCTGATTTAGGAAGCTCCAAAATATAGAATGTGCATTTGATGACATGCATCAGGTCTTGCTCCCATAAAGGCCCGCATACATTATAAAGCATGCCATTGTTAGTATTTCAAAGAATAAAGCACAGCTCATGAAACTTTGACAACGCACTTGCTGTGTAAAAAGATCGCCTGGTATCAAAAATTAACAAAATTTAACTTGTAGATTTTTCTTGGGTCTTACTGGGGCTAAATAAACAAAGGCTTGTCTAACATAAAAAAAAAGTTCATGCAGTAAAGGTATTCTCTCTGCAGCTTAGTAAAGGTGTACACAACTAGGTGACACAAAAAAGCTGAAGATTATACACAAACAGAGTATTAAAATCATTGAAAAACACAGTGTGGTATTATATAGTGCATTATAATTTTGTCGCATAACTGAGGTAGCTACACATTTCATAACCATAAAACCAAATGAAATTTTAGACTAAAACTCCGGAAGGCGATAATATGGTAGTCTCGTGAAGTTTATTCTGCTCACAGTCATGTTTCCTTGCGAGTTGTCTTGTTCGCACTTGTTTAAATAATTCTTTTTTTTTCCCACAGCAAGCCCGGCCTACTGCCAACCAGTCCTGCTGCGGCAAAGGAATGGC
Organism: Dermacentor albipictus; assembly: GCF_038994185.2. Classification (NCBI taxonomy): domain Eukaryota; kingdom Metazoa; phylum Arthropoda; class Arachnida; order Ixodida; family Ixodidae; genus Dermacentor; species Dermacentor albipictus. The sequence goes on from NC_091824.1 coordinate 109,342,912, forward strand.
TCTCGCAGAAGAAACAGACCATTCGTCCATGGAAGCAGTTCGTCAACTTTAACCGATTTAACATGCCCAAAAACATTGGCGTTGCATCCACCAGAGTCGTCCAGAATGTTGAACACTTCCAGAGCAACTACCTCTTTGTCTTCATTGGCCTCATCTTGTACTGTATGTAAGTGAACTGCATGGCCACATTGCATGTCATGTGAAAATGTACCATGGTGTTGTTTCCAAAAGTAACAGCAGGTTGATTGTGTTCAGTGAAATGAACATGTCAATAGTTTGAAACTCGCACATACAAAAGATCTGCCTCTAGGGAAGCCGTTGACACTGTGCAATAGTATCGGTGCTTTTAATTAGAATGACAACATATAAAACAATGTTGGTGTTGGCTTATTGGCTTGTATAGTTTGTTGGCGTCTTTGTGTATCAGCAGGCAGTCATTCTTGTGGTCTTTGGGAAGTCCGCATAAGGTTATGTGTCGGTACAGAGATTCCTGCATTGGTGACGGGAATAATGAAAAGAAAAATTGAGAAACGCCGACCAAAAATGAAATGGTTTAAAGAACTTCAAGATGTTCTACGGAAGCTGAAACATATTGAAGTTCTTTAAACCATTTCATTTTTGGTCGGCATTTCTCTGTTTTTCTTTTTATTATGCCTCCTCCCGACCAGATGAATTATCGTCGAACCATCGATTTGATGACAGAAATGTTATAGCTTAGTCTAACTACAATTTAACGTCAATTCACAATGCTTCAGCCATTACATGGCTGTGGACTGTGTTGATGCCATTATGCAGTTATGGGAGTCCTCTTTCTCAGAAATATTAGCCAAGGAATACTGTGTTAGTGTTGAATACCTATGCACTAATGACATTGTCAACGAGGCCCTAGAAATCGCACTTGTGGCAAAGTACGTAGAATGCTGACTGATGCTGCTATTCGTGGACATCCACTCTTTATTTGGTTTGGTGTAACAGCTAAAGAGATTACTTTCAATTGGGATTCCTGCTCCAACAACAACCTTCTTTACAGCCCTGATTTTGCTTGTTTCTTGGAATTATGTGTTCGTAACTTGTGAAGATACTTTGAAGTGAAAAAGGTCTGATATGTGATCATATTGAGAAGCGTGTTGAAGAGTGGTAGACCCTTAGCGCAGAGGGCAGGTGAAACACTTGTGATTTCCTGTTTTTCTTTTTTTTTGTAGAATATATGAAGTGCACTGAAAAATTGGAGATGTACCAAGAGCCATTTGTGTCCACGGTGATAAATATGTGCTTAGTTCCTGAAGCATGCTCGTAGGATTTATAATGTTATAATGGATTATAAAGTCTGAGAGAGGCTAGAAAACTAGAAAGGAACTGGAACATTGAAGTTATCGCACCTGGACTTGATGTGTAACCTGACGGCAGTGCCATCGACAAAAATTTGCTTGGAGTGTCCATATAATTTTTATCTCTTTAAAAAAAAAACACCATGCCTTTTCTGCTTTCAGACTGACCTCTCCTCTCTTGCTGATTGCAATAGTGGCTGGTATGGGAGGTGCATACATCATTCGCCTGAAGAGTGCTGAAGGCAAAATCAAACTGTTCAGTGAGTTTTTCTTTTTTTAATTAATTGCATCCATTTCATCTTGTCACTGTGCTTGACAATTAACTAGGTGTATTTCCTGGAATGCTGTTTGGGTATGAAAAGAAGCTTGTATTCGAGTTACACTGTTTGAAAGATGTATGGATCTGTTGTTTGGAATGGGTCTGAGTAGCTGTGGTAATGTGTGAGCACAAAGAAAATGAATGCTGCATTGTATACATCTAAAGCCATAGGCTAGGCTAAAAGCAGACATGCCATATGCATCTACCCAAAGCTGATGTCATTTGTGCATTCAAATCAAATACCCCTGCATGTGCCAATTCAGCTTTTGCCTACTCTGAATAGTTCTTCCATTAGAGGCAGAACAAGCCATAAAAAGTAATCCCCGCAACTTAGATGCATCGACACCTAGCACCAGCATCGCTTTAGTTTTCTAATGTTTTTGATATTGTGGCAAAACATTCGCTTGTTGCAGTTAGTTTTTTTTAACATGGAATTGAAGGCATCAGCACGCTTGTACAGCAGCATGACTATAATTTAGCTTTCTTACATATACAACAAATTTAATTTGAATCTGTTCAGAAGTCGCCTAATGCAAGCGTTCCTGTGTTTCATGCTCATTTGAATACGGAGGAGTAACAGCTGAAGAAGCGCTGTATGCATACTATCTCTTTACTACAGTTCAGTAGGGGCACCTGTAGTGTTTGATCTTCAGGGCAGCTGTACAAACACAATTGCATTTGTGGCCAACTAGTTTTATAATATGCAGGTCATCTTGCTACGACTATTAGTACATTTAAACACCTGCTACGCTATATTTTGTATCTATATATGCATAGTGCCTTCATCCTTGTACTTGAATGTCATGCTTTTGTTCTTGACTTTTCCTTTATGCAGATAAAGAGCTCACTGTGATCCAGCAGTACTGTATACTGGGCATGCTGTGTTTTCCAATATTCTATGTGGCTGGAGCTGGATCAGCTGTCTTCTGGGTTATTGGTGAGAAAGTGCAGAAGACAAACTGTAATGTGGCTATTCGTCCCTTGAATTGAGCTTTTTGTGTGTCTAGTCAGGTGTGCAATTGCACCCACCAAGACAGTGCGTAAAATGCAAAAGCACTGATGAAATAACAAGTGATATTTAAAGTGGGTTATATACATCATGAAGCAATTTAAATGAATCTGTGCTGCCTGTTTGAATAACAGGTGTAAAGTGTTTCAGCGAAAGCCATTAAAAGGTGGATGGCTGGGTGTTTGCTCTCAGTGTGTGTCATGTTGTGGGCTCACTTCTCTTATTGTTTTGAATCCAGCATATATTTCAAGTGGCTGGGTAGGTGCTTCTCAAGTATGCTTGACATGAAATACATGTTTTCATACTTGACGCTTCTGTAGAGTTCTCACGTGGAGTCCAGGTTCTGGAAACTTGGCAAAACTCGCTGAAGAATTGGAAATTCATAGTCTGCTCTGCAGCTGTATGCTTTTCAAGGTTTCGAAGTTAGAAGAAATTTGGCCAAACAAATTTTCAATAGGCTGAATTGGTGCACTGAAGGGAATATATTTTTCCCTAACCATGGAAGAAGCCAGTAATAGACAGAATTTGGTGTTTTGCTTCTAAGCACCCTGAACATGCGATGCATAATTGGTTGTGAATCATAATTCAGAATGCAGGAGCTTGGGATGGCTTAATAATGGCATTTCTTTGATAATGGTACTGTACTGTACTGTGGTTGTGGGCAGATTTTGTCGAATGCCGTTTTAGATTTTGCATTTATTTTTTATTATCGTTGTTGCCACTGAAAAAGCAGGCAGTCTTCATTCAGTTCTTTCAACAAATAGGCAAGTCATTGCAACTAGCTGCGTTTTCTTTACTTTTTATGCACTTTCTACGGTAGGCAAGTATATACAACAAACTCGTGATATAACGACTGTTCTTGGTAGAATTATGCTATATTATGGGTTTTCTTGTGCCAAAACCATAATCTGATTATGAGGCACGCTGTAGAGAGGGACTATGGTATAATTTGGACAACCTGAGGTTCTTTAATGTGCACCTAAATCTAAGTACACGGATGTTTTCGTATTTCAGCACCATTGAAATCCGGCTGCCGTGGCTGGGATTCGATCCTGCGACCTCATGCTTAGCAGCCCAGTACCATAGCCACGAAGTAGAATTATGCTTTATTCATTACAAGTGATTTCAACCGCAGTAGTAGCTGTAAATCCGGAGTTTTATATTGTAGTAGCCATCATGTCTGTAACATAACATTTCAGTAAAACAGGTAAAAGTTTTACTAACATTATGTTTGGCCAGAGTCGATGCAATACATCTGTTGCTCATGAATGCAGTCAGGCACGGATATAATGAAATATTGGACGTAGCGATGTGAACCTAAAATGTTTATCACCGGTATTGACATGCAACAAATAACATGTTTATGATGAATATCATTTCTGTGCTGGATGCAACTTCGTCAGTATAACGAGGTTCGACTGCTCGAAGGTATGTGTGTGATGCTGTGTTCATCGCACGTGTAATGTGAAGACGTGGGATCGTTGCCCACCTGCGGCAAGTTGTTTTTCCATCCACTTTCATTGCCATTAATTTATCATTTCTTTAATTCAATTAGTACGTAAAAATAATCTCCCCTATATTTTCCTTGGCGTCTTTGTTTGTTGGCTTCTCACGAGATGAGGTTTGATTGTTGTAATTCATTGTTCGTTTAGTTCAACTAGACGTTTCAGTAGAATAGTATCCAGTGCTTGTAAATTGTCTTAATTTTCCTTTACATTTAAAGGCATGCACTATGGCTCACGACGTTTTACATGGGGTGTGTGCTGACTCAAGCGCTTGGTTTCCAATAAATATGGTATTCATGAAAAGCGACCGATTGAAATTTGCTTTGGGCATTAGTGTAAGCATTTAACTGTCTAGCTCTGTCATGTGCCTATTTTTTCCTCCTGGAGCCTCATTAGTGTTCATCTGCTCACATCAGCCTACATTCCGAGCGCAGATGTGTAGAACAATCTGTCATTATTATGTATCTGTACTTAGTGCTAGTCAGTTTTGTCATTAACAGCACGAGATAACTGCCGCAATGTGCCAAGCGACTTGAGTTGTAGCACTTAAGTCCAACATTATCTTTCTTGCCTCTCCAGGTGCGTCCTTCTTCACGATCATGCTGCACGCAACCATGTATGCCATCGAAGCATCAACTCCAGAGGAAAGCTTTGAATTGCAGTTGCAGACAGTGTAAAAATGATGCCGAGGTGAGAAAGAAAGAAAAGGCAGGCGAAGTATATTCCTTAGGGCTTTCAATGAGCAATGTGGGCGATATCTCGTGATAGTGAGGTCCAATGAGAAATAGAGAACTAGATGTCGCGATATGTTAAATTGCTTGGTTGGTCTGCTCAGGTTGGACAAATGGCAGAACTTGGCAGTGGTAGCTTACAACATTTTCAGGTTTTTTCTGTATAAACAGATTATTCACCAAAGAACTATTGCATCAACTTTTTTCTGTCTATTGCAAGAAATGCCCAGAAGCATTAAAATTTAAGATCACTGGCAAGTTTTCTGATAACCATTTTCTCGCTGAAGTAAATTACAGAGACAATGTGCGACCAGGCAGAACAGCTGTCACCATATTCACCATCAACCACAACGAACTAAGAAGTGCGATTGACGCGTTTGCTTTTATGGCTCCCAGCAAAGTGTATCTTTGGCCATGGCAAGCTGTTTTTTCCCCCAGCTGCGCTGGTTCAGCCTATATTGTGGCAAGTAGCCAATGGGTTGAGGACATTAAAGGCAGACTTACACATATTTTCAAAGTTCCAGAAGCTCTACTACACTTCACGCATCTAAAAGGATTACACTTTATGCAGCTTAGAAAACTGTTATTACATTATTTTCTCATATTTAAGCTGTTGTGGTAAAGGTCCTTAAAACACTTGCCGAGATTCATTTTTCTGCTCTTTAGAATACAGTGCAGACTATCTTTACTGGCAATAAATTAACTAGGCCAGAGGCGGCAGTGAAAATTCATGATGTCGGGGGGAGCTTCCGCGCAAGCTTTTGAGGCGACATCGCCACCAGTCTTTCTTCTAGCTTACTATGCCTCCTCTCATAATAAGAGTGGCTTTCTTTGGTATTGTAAAAGCACAATTAAATTATACAGCCCAACCTAATTTTTCCCTTTTGTGTTCCTTTTAGCAGAGCTGTTTTGCTGGGGCCAGAATCTTTAATCCCGGCTTGAACCCCTTATTGTGTTCCATCACTGTTGACAGGTTCGAAACGCATGTTTGGTTTGGCTGCATTAACCAATACAGTGGACCATGGCTGGAGAGTGCAAGGAGCTTCACGCTTGTCCCAGACCTGAATGTTCAGGGAAGACTTTCCACAACATTTTTTGTTCCTTTCAGTAGTTGTAAAATTTGGTATCTCCTTCATTGTATGAAGGGCTGTGGAGACAAAACTTCAAGCTCTGCATACTTGCTTGGTGTTGCCAAAATTAAATCTGGTCAGGGGCTGTGCAACTCGTTGCGATTTGTTACTTTCGTTTTATGCTAGTTGTTACCGCCTGTCTATAACGGGTGAGAGATTGATTCAATAAAACATTTTTTGCTGTAAAAATAAATCGTGACATTTATTGTTTTTATTTGGAACATCAGGATGCCTTTGTACATCTGAAGATTGCGAGACTATTAGAGGTCTATCACTGCCGTCTACATTTGGCTTAGGTATAAAAAATATATATATATAGGTACTCAAAAAGAAAAATGACAGTTTCACAACATTTGTGCAATACACACATAATTCGCAGTCAAACACTTGTCAAACACATATACAGATATGCAATATACAACACAACCCCTACATCAATTGCATGAAACCTTTTCAGTAAATGAACAGTTGTAACCAGGAACGACTTTGCACTCTTGTATTGCACGGTACTAACAGAACTGTCCTAAACGCGACTAAAAATGCCGCAATAAAACAAACGTGCCACATGACCTCCCATAACCTATAATCCCTCAGTATCATTCTTTATAGAAAAATAGACCCATGTGATTGTGTCATATATAATTGGGCCACATAGTTTGTAATGCAAAGTTCACTCTAGTCAGTGAACAAAGAAATGGAATGTTGGCATATATTGCACCACATACTTTCAAGGCAGAAGATTAAGTTTTATTGAGCAGTGCAGTAAAACAGTTTTCCTGTAGCACATTGATGCTAATAGCAAACATCAGCAAATGTGTGATAATCACAAATTAATGCATCAATTTCTATTTAGGGCACATGATGTGCTCGCAGCACAGAAGCAAGTCAGTGTTAAAGACCTGTCCATATTAGTCAGCAATGCATTTTATTGTATGTGTGGGGATCCATATATCAAAAACTGGTGTTGGTCCCGGCATCTACTAGTGGTGATGACGAGGGTGCCGAGTGGCTTCAATTTCACATGGTTAAAGTGTATTAATTGATGTTAGTATGTCCTACTAATGAGTGTATCACACATTTAGTGATGTTTGCTGCCACTATGATGTGTTGTATTAAACAAGCATTACTTCCATTGCGCCGTCTTCAAGAAAATTTACTCATTCGTTGAAGAAGCTTGTATACAGCTACACTAGCACTGACGACAAATAGAAGAGCTATAAGAAAAGTTTTCATAAAGGTAAATGCCTCGAGCACACAAAACTGCGTTGCGTTTAGGCTTGGCATCTTCACGCGCTGCTTAAAATGAGCTGCACATCGCCCTATCAGCCACTCAAACAGCACAGCAGTCTCGATGAAACCTACACAACACTTAGGTTTTCAGTGTATCTCAGAAAAAAAGAAAAGATCGCATAAAAGAATGAAACTTGATACAGTGACAGGCCAGTCAAGAAAGTGAAGGTTACATGCATATTTTCCCTGTATTCACAAATAGGCTTTGGCTTGAATCCCACCAACCACACCCCTCAAATCATTCACAGCTTCAGTAATGCCCCTTGCCAATTCCCGAGCTAAGGCTTCACAAAGCATAGACTGCTTCCACCAAAAAGCACAAGGATTTGTTTCTTGAGCACCTTCTCACTGGAGGGATTGCAGAAGATTATTGATGTGCAGTGCTTACGTCAGTCGAATGACAGCACTGGAGACATTTAAGCCAAGGCCTGTTTGTTTATATGAGGTATAAATTCAAAAGTGTGCATGCTTAAATCGAAATCTGCAGAAAATGTACCATTCCAAGAAGACCCCAGTGCTTGAACTTCAAAGCTACTTTGAGCCAAGAAAGCACAATTTCCTGTTATGCTGACAATGTACTACTGATCTGTTAAAAAACAGCAAAGTAACATAATCATGTCACTGCAAAACAGTAATATGAAAGAAGTGTATTTGACGCAAGCACCTAGTACACAATATTGCACATACCGTGAACAAAGAAAAAAAGGAACAGCTAAGCCTTCACGGAAGAGAGTCGACAATGTTACTGTGCCATTTTGATGGAGGCGAGACATTTTAGCTTAACGGCCACCATAGGTACTAAACGAATATGTAACATTTCATGGTCGTTTGCAGTGTCATACACTTTGAGAACATGTCAAAACCTTTCGGGGCTTATCTTGATTCCCAACAATAACCATCTGTCACCCGGCACCTTCGGGTCATGAATGGCATGCGCATATCAGCAAGACTTGACAGATAAGTTGACACAGTTTGTTAAAGAACTATCCTGCTCCTAGGGGACAAGATAGGCCTCAAAGGTGTAAATTACATTGAGTCTCGAGTCTATAAGTGTTACTTGTGTCATGACACTGGCAAGAAGACTATGCCACCAGCATTACTTGAAAGTAGCTAGTCGTAGAACTGTTGCTGCAGGCATTAAAACATTATACAACGTGGCGCACCTTGTGACAAAGCTTGCAAACTAAATTTTGCCGATTCTTACGGGCTGCATCCAAGGACAGGTATCTGTCACTTTTAACCTTACAGACAAGTGACCAGAAAAAAAAAAATGTGCGGAGTCATTGGCTCCTAATGCCTTGCATACACTTGTGTCCAAAACGTATGTGTACGTATATTCTACATATTTAAAAATAGGTTGCCTGGGTTTTTGCCTGTGTTGAGAGTTCAGTATTTTCTACGTATAGAGCACATTGCAGCCAAGCTATCTTGAAAATATAAACACGGAATGTGAAAGGCTGTTACTTTAAGATCTCTCATTAGTATTCAAGCCCATCTGACTAATCCATTATTGGATATTTACGCAACTGTATCTATGTAACCTTGTATTAGATATTTACAAAACCTTGTAAAATAAATGTTGAAGTGATGTCAGCCTGATCACTATACGGGGGCAGTTTTTTCCTACTACTGAAACTTACTAATACAAGGTTGCCTCTGACACTAATACCTTTGTTATGTACAATATTTATGATAAGCATACATTTGTTACACACCGATGTTGGCACGAAATATTTTACTTAATTTGCTATATTCAGTAATACACCATATCCATGTTCGTTATGTCGATGTTCCGCTGTATTAATGGACGACCTTGTGCAACAATAGAATTACACATCAAAATGAGTCGTGGCATCTCTAGAAGTCCTTGATAGATGTGCTGATATGATTTGTGCAGTAAACAGCAACAGAACAAAAGAAGATGAGATATTGGTTAAGCTGTGAGGCAATATTGCAGCAAAGTTGTCAATTTTCCATGTTGAATAACACAGAACACCATAGAATGTTCAGCAAACACATGGCCTACTACTAAAATACTACTTACATCTTACGAACCATGCTAAAAGATGCCTTTACAAAAAGCACGAACAGGTCCTGTTGGCTTCATCCAGTGCTCCGAACCTATTTTCCCTTCTCTCAAATTCTGTGTCAAGATCAAGGTCCGTAGGAAAAAACAGACACGTTTCTTGAGGTCATGCAGCGATGTGCAAAATATTCAAAGAGGCAGAAACGAGCTATGTCAAATGTATGCGGCTGAACTAGCATGCTGACGACTACCAACTTGTTTGCAATGACGACGGCATGAAAAAGTAAACTGAAGTAGTGGTATACAGCTTGCTGCAGCTATCACCTTAGCCGCATGCAGACTGCGAACACCAACAATGGAAGAATGCACAAACTCTTAAAGGGACCCTGAAACGATTTTGGCGATTTTCTACAAACGTACTGAGTCGTTAGAGTAGGTTCTTCTGATCATTAATTGATGCATCTAAGTGCTCTGCGTAAAGCGTGTAATTTATTATAAGGTTTTAAAAATACCCATCGCTGCCGATCGCAGCGCACTGCTCGGCGGAATTTTAAGCCGCCCCTACCCATATGATGCAAATAACCCATATTACGTCACATGGGCGAGCTATCTGATTGGCTGACCAGGGCGCGTGGTTGATAATTTTTCCAACTTTATGGTGAACAAATGATGTTCGTAATAGTTGGAATGTTAGTTACTTTGTTTTTGTAAAAAGAAAATAACTTAAAGAGAATACACAAGAATAGTTTTTTAGTACACTTCAGCACTTCCGGCACACAGCAAGTGTCGTCTGCTTGTGTTACAACGTACTCCATTTTGACGAGAGCTCCGCGGTCAGAGTCGGTCTCAGTCTTTTCGCGAGCACTATGATTCGACTTTGTTGCTTTGTGGACTGCAAACATAACGACCTGCAAACCGCGAGTCCAGTATTAGGGCAAACGCAAGCGCAAGGGGACAGGGTCTGGCCGCTTGGCTGTGCCGGGATGAGCCACGAGATGAGCAGAAGGGCAAATGTGAACGGTCTGCATGGTGCAGCCACCTGGTGGCACAGAGCTCAACCATACACAATAGCAGCAACGAAGTGTATTCTTTGCTGCTGGTGTGTATTTTTCGCAGGAGTGTAATCATCAACACGTTGATTTATAAATGTTTAAAATGCTTTACACTTGGTTAGAGCAATATTAGCACTTTGTTTGACTGGTTAAGCGCTGCGCCAGCAAGTGTCTGGACCGTGCAGACCGATCAGGCTGCTCACGTACGTCTACGCTAAAGTTCCTTCATCAGCTTGAGTTTATGCCTCCAGTCATTTGCCAAAATGACCAGCTTGCCTGTTTTTAGCGGAGTACCGGACACGTTTGGCGCTACGACAGAATGCTCGCAACGCACGCTGCTTCGATAGCTCTCGGTCGACGGCCAAGCGGCTAGCGGAGAGGTCTCGCGCGGGAGGGGGCGTGCTCCTAAACAACCGGAAGTGAGCGATGTGACGTCGCATCGTGACGCTGAACCAGTGAAGGCGGAGCTTAGCGCCGCTCGCTCGGCGAGCGAGTTGAGGAGGAAAAGCATAGCTAGGGAGGAGGGTAACTTCTAATCGCTTGCAGCTCCATTAATACGTAACGCTTCACTTAAATTATGGTGCGAATGTTCTACTTAAGCTGTACCCTACGCGCCTACAAAATTTGTCCGAACTGGTTCAGGGGCCCTTTAAGTTACTGGTTCCAAGAAGCAAATTGCAAAGCATAAAATTAGAAACCGAGTTATTTGGCAAATGTTAAGAGACTCACAAAATGGCACAGCATGCTTTTGAAGCCAGGCAAGCCTTCAGCATGCGTTTCCGTGCAAAATGATGCAGAAAGTTTGCAAATCGACATCTTAACTGTCAGCAGCCCCTCATTATTATAAATGCTGCACGTAGCATGTTTACTTACGGGGCACAGCCATTGCCCACTGTCCTGTTAAATGCAGTGCCTTCCACCCCCCCTACCCCCAAAAGAAATTTCTGGCTATGCCATTGCCTACTTTTTTTTTTTTTAAGGCCTGTGCGCTATCAAAAGCAGTAAAGACAAGGCACTCTGCTAATGTCAAGTGGCCTCACTGTACCCTTCCATCATGGTTTGTGGTTTCAGTATTGCCCTTAGTGATACTGAACTCGTACAGCCTTGACAATGTAACATGCCTTTTATGTTCAGGTAAAGATTCTGTGAAGAAATTGAAAGTCAGTGCATGCATTCCCAGAGCTGTCCTCAGGTTGTGTACTTCTGGCATTCAACATTCTCTCGTGGTCAAAAGAAGCAGCACCTCTCACTATAGTGTAGCCTTGGGGCTCCAGGGGTGCTACTGAAGCCTTGGCACAGGCCCTCATGGGCAGGTCTTGCTAAACTCGTGCACTAGTTCCAAAACTTGTGACGAAGGCTGCACTTATACACCGACGAAACAATCAAACTGCAAGATAAATCTGCACGCGTGAACAGCAGCTCTGGTATCTACGACAGTATGAAGCACTGATTAACGTGGCTGATAAGAGTGAAACATAAAAACGTTTCCACCTTGCCAGGCAATGTAAAATTGGTTCCTTTGGATCACAGCAGACTTGCTAGGCAAGCACAGCCATGAAAAATGCAGCACCAAGCACTAGTCAGCAGCACCCACTGTAGTTTTCGAAGTCTCCGGAACGAACGTTGCATCACCACATTAGTTGGAAAGAAATTAAATATCCAAACATCAGCACTGCCTAAACTAACAGTCGCACAGTTTTTGCACTGCAGTGATTGTTCAACTAATTATAGGCAGCAGCATGTTGATTTGGTTTTGCACACATCTGATCACTAGTTCACTGGTCCACGCTACACAACATGCACCAAATATCGGCTAATGAACAAAGTTACAGAAAAGAGAGCAAGCAGAACATGAATTGAGGACATCACCTCAGCACTTCTTAGTTGGAACTTGTCCTTGCTTACAAACAACAGCTAAAGCAAATGGACCTTAAACCTGAAGTACCCACAGTTGTATTCAAAGCCTTCAAAATTACACAGGGTCCTTTCCTGCTCATTCTTCAATTTTGTTCCAGCATTTTGGCAGGCAGGCCGGCTCGAGTGACAGCAATTGCATCGGAAGAATCAGCGAGCACCTCTGTTCAGTCTTGCACAAATATTAGGGAATAACCTTGCGAGCATTGCATGTGGATTTTTCTTTTTTGTGCTCCTATGATTTACTGTTTAACTGTACTGCACTGCTGACTGTCCACTACAATCAAGTTTTTCAATGAGGTATTCCTGTCTGAAGCCTTTATTTAAGCTAGGCACAAGTTCAAACTAAAAAAAAAAAAAAAAGAAATACAGGATAGGGGATAGGTACAATATACGTCTAAGGTATCCCTGTGGAGTGCTAAGTCTTCCTTTGTGACAGTAAGTGCAGCAAATATAGAAAGGTCATCATTAAAAACACCTGTCCATTCACGCTTTTCATTAAAAAAACGAAAAGAAAGGAAAGAGAAACACAGCTGCCCAGTGGCAGAGCATCTATTACATAAGTTCGCATTGACAATTTTTCTGCATCCATACACACAACCTCGGGACAACACAGTTGGGAACATGTCTCCAAAACACATATCAGGGAAAACTTATAAAAAAATTCCCCTCCCCCCCCGCTCCCCAAAAGCGGAAGAGCAAAATTGAAATCGTGCATAATGCACATATTCAGTTTCGACAACACCTTTGTCTGCAGTTCCATCATGTACAACGTAAGTGGTATATCATAACTAAAGCTCTCTAGGTGACCAGACTCAGTCAGGTGCTGCTGGAAGCATCACCTATGGAAAAAGAAATAGTGGTGGTGGTGGTGGAATGTGCAAACCCCACAGTATCTTGATCCATTGTTTTCTGCACACAACACTTGTGGCTTCCCAAAAAACACTGAATGCCTACAGGTGACCAGTGTAAAACTACACCCAGTCAGCAGCTTATGGTCGTAACCACCTTTCAGGCATTGAAGAATCTCAATGGTGGCATGTGAATCACCAACACAGCCTTTGCATATGGCCGGTTTTTCACTTGGTGCATGCAAGGGGTTCTCAGCATGCCAATGCTGAAACCAAGACCTCCGATGCTGTGAGGCAAAGTTCATATGACTGCTTCTGCTATTTCCTACTACGATCCGTAAGCAACGGGTGGCCGCTGGTGTACAGAGTACAACTCGTCTTCAGAACTGCTAGATAATTCCACAATCCCTTCATCCACGGACTCTCGGGTGAAGACACCTGATGCTGTCGGCGGCAGAAGTGGGCGTTTATCTTCATCCTCGATTTCCTCTATGGTCTCGGGCAAGTGGTGGCCCCCTGTCTCTGGCAGTGCGAGAGCAGATAGGCCTGAGACAAGCATCATGGCGCCAAGAACGGTGAACTGCAGACCAGGAATCAAACTGTCCTGCAAAGAGGGGCCACGTGAAGACAAGTCCATGTTATGTAACCATCTGTGAAGTCTAACAAGAACAAGGCATCTGAAGCCATGTGCATGGCTTCACAGAAAACTTGGGAAAGTTGGTAACGTAGCACAGGAGACTATGCACGAAAAATTTTCTGGGCTACAATTTCTGATAAGATGGCGAGATGGAATCCTGCAACCTAGATCTTTTTGTTAATGGAGTATGCAACACCTTCGAATAAAATTAGGTAATACTGGCACATTCATTCACAGTCCATCATAATCTGCGACTTAAAGCAACAAACATGAGGAAGACATGGGGAAGGCAGGAGATGGAAATTCAAGACGATGAGCAATACGACAACAAGGTGAAAGCGGGAGCCAACGTTTCGACGAGTGGACTTCTTTTTCAAGGCGACATATGCTTTTCTCGGCATAGTATATATAGGCAGGGTTCTTCTAAAGGGGAAAGGGGGCGAGGCGGGTGGGTGCAGCGACGAGCGAAGGTGTAGAATTGAGAATAAAGGAGCGCTGTGCACAAGGCGAGTGACTCGGCCGTCTGTCAGCCACGTGTCAACTGCCTCGTGTCAGCTGGCATGTCAACGGCGTGCACAGTACCCCTCTACTACCTGCTTCGCTGCTGACCGTGGTTTATCCCGTCTCTGAAAGAAATAATAGAAGGAGCGGCAGAAACTGGTGCTCATATATAAACACTGAAATGGAATAAATAGTTAAATAAAAGGAAAAAAAGGAGAAACAAATTTTTATGGCGTCAAGGTAAGTGCTAACATCAAGTACAGGCTCAGGAACTCTTTAGTGCTGCCACTGCTTGGCAATGTTAGCAAGCAGAAAAACACAAGTCGCATCTGCTCGCATACCGGTGAGAGGCCGTATGGCTGTAAAGTGTGCAGCAAGCGTTTCGTACATGTTGGGACGTCGTACCACCATCGCCGTACTCACATTGGTGAGAACTGGTAGAAGTGTTCATATTTAAAACTCCTTTCACGAAATCCGGTCACCAGCCATATCACACGCTCAGCATAATCAACGCAACCAACAACACCAGTAAAGCTTGCATCCCAGTTTGCTTCAACACAAACACACGCCCGAAATCTTTAACACCAGCTCGCACGCATGTTCCACCAAAGCTAGAATCCATGAAGCATCTACACAGACGGTAGATGCGGAACCAACACCACCTGAACAACACCCGCTCATACAGAAGCCCACAACCAGCTGCGGAGCCTTCACGCAAACAGCTACATACACTAATAAGCAGACAGATAAACAGACAGACATCGGTGCAGGCTTCGACAAGAAATTGAAGTGTAAAAAGACACCACCTGAAGATGTTTCGCCCCAGAGGTCTGCCCAAACCAAACAGAAATGACTACCACGCACTACGGATAGCGCACGCAACAACAAATCTCACCCTTTCCTCCAATCCCGCAAACTCGCCGCCAAATAAACATATTACAGATTTCACCTAAAACTTACACTAGCTGCATTAAACAGAGGAAAATCCCCCAAAGTCTCAGAAGGCTAGATGTGACTTTGGCTCTTTACCCTCCAGGCTATTATTGAAGTGGAATGCTGTCCTAGAAAATGCATCGCTCTCTTTAATTGATATGCTCGAAGAACACTGCAAGGAACAACTTACAATAATTGCTAATCAACTCGACAGCATAAATTTATCTGAACCAAAAGAAAATTAAATTATGGCATTTTAGGTGCCAAAACCACTTTCTGATTATGAGGCACGCTGTAGTGGAGGACTCCGGAAATTTCGACCACCTGGGGTTCTTTAAGGTGCACCTAAATCTAAGCACATGGGTGTTTTCGCATTTTGCCCCCATCGAAATGCGGCCGCCGTGGCCGGGATTTGATCCCGCGACCTCGTGCTCAGCAGACCAACACCATAGCCACTGAGCAACCTTGGTGGGTATTTATCTGAACCAGAAAAAGAACTTGAACAATTCGTCTGAACTAGGGAGGAAAAATTACTAGATAAATACTAGCACAAATGTATCTGAGCTGCAGATCCACCGAAGAAAACTAATGTAACCCCTACAGCACATAGCTCCAATGATAGTGCTACAGGCAAGCATCCAGAGTAGTGCAGCAATGTAGTACATAGACATATCCCAAAGTCTAAGGTACTATTACGTTGATCTCATGAAACGTGGTCTAATGTTTTGTCCCACGAACAATGCAGTAAATGAATACGAACTCCACAAAGATATGACAGAGCTTTGAAGACACATGCACATCAAGGAGTTCTTTTTTGATAGGCCAGACGTATGAAAACAATATAGACACTCTTTTAGACCACCGAGCATGTGGACACCGGAAGCCGAACAGTGCCCAGAACTGGATTTATACATAAAGCTAATCTCAACGGAAATTCTAGAGTCAACGCGGCACTGTCGGAAGCGAAAAAATTTGTCCCCCCCCTCAGCACCAAATCCTTAAGGAACTCGCAGAAAGGAATGATATTGTAATAAAACCAGCAGACAAAGGCGGCAGTATCGTAATCTGGCTTATAGAAAAGTACAAGAATGAGGCCTCCAAACAACTGAGCAACTACACCCATTACAGAAAACTTGACTCTAACCCAACTCCTGTGTAAAGCACAACAGCCGCGCTCCTGTCCAGGGAACTAATCATGCAATCTGAATATCGCTTCATGATGCCAAAGAACAAAGATGCAGGCCGTTTTTATCTTCTTCCTAAAATACATAAAGTTCTAATTGAAGAAATGTTGACAGCAGAAATACCAGGTCGGCCTATTATGTCTAATAACACACC
Source organism: Dermacentor albipictus (assembly GCF_038994185.2). Taxonomy (NCBI): domain Eukaryota; kingdom Metazoa; phylum Arthropoda; class Arachnida; order Ixodida; family Ixodidae; genus Dermacentor; species Dermacentor albipictus. Next base: position 109,359,476 of record NC_091824.1, read on the forward strand.
TACCGAGTCATTATCTAAATTCTTAAATCACCACCTGTCAATCATCCCTGCCACCCTCCCATCTTTTGTTCAAGACACACTGCACTTCCTTCGAATTATCGACGGCATCAACGTTAACCAAATCCTTTCCGACCACGCCATTCTAGCCACTTTGGATGTTTCTGCCCTTTACACTAACATACCCATGAGTAAAGGAATTGAAGAATAGAAATCCCTCACAATCAATCTCCAAGCCCACGCTCCTGAAGTTTACCTGTCGTTCCTGAGGTTAGTACTCACACTCAACTATTTCGCATTCGATTCTATTCACTACCTGCAAACTTTAGGCACTGGCATTGGAGCACCATTCGCTCCCACGTATGCGAACATTTTCATAGGACAGCTTGAAGCAGGTGTGTTGAAATCCTACCCTTTAAAACCCCACACCTATTTTCGTTACATTGACGACATATTTATAATATCGGAACACGGCAGAAGTGCGTTAACTGACTTAATTAGCCATTTCAATCGCTTTCACTCCAGTACTGCTCACCACTCTCCTAGTCAAATCAACTTCATTAACATGATGGTCTACATAGAAAACGGAAAACTGAGACCGACACTTTATCGAAGCCTACGGATAGCCAGCAACATTTAAACTACAACAGTCATCACCCACAACACTGCAAACAAGGAATTTTTGTCGGACAAGTGAAACAAATAAGAAGAATTTGCAGCGAAAACAACTCTTAGATCCACCACCTAAATGACCTTAAACCAACGCTAGCAGAAAGAAACTATCCACAAGTTACTCTCGATAGAGTTTACAATGTCGTGTTAAGATTGGAGAGACAGTTGGAATTAGCTAAGAAAAAGCCTACACCAGAATCTGACTGACCGCCAGCCTTTATAACAAAATATTCTAATGCACTCACAACATAAACAATATTCTACGAAAATACCACCAAATATTATCAAGTAATGAGTGTCTGAGAAAAGAGTTCCCAGATGTACCAAGGGTCACCTATCGCCACAACAGAAACCTTTAATGAAGACATGTTAGTGCACACAAAAGTCAGCCAACATCATTCCCCAGTAATAAAAGCATGTTGTTGCCCTAGATGCGAAACCTGCAGGCATCTACCTTCAAAGTTACATTAAAATTAAAAGCACCGCAAATATTTATACACACGAAGTCAAAACTACCTTTACTTGTACAATTTCGGATGCAATTTATATGCTTGAATGTTCCTTCTGTAAGAAACAATATATCAGTGAAATGGGACAATCAATGAACGTCCGATTAAACAGACATCGCACGGACACAGCAATAAGACTTCCCAAAGCCATCACTTAGCATTTCAACCAACCAGGTCCTAATTTTGATGAACTTAAGCTCTACATCTTAGTCAAATTTTCATTCTGAACGAGAAAGAAAATCCAGAGAATCATACCTTATCCATAAGTTCAAGACATTGCAACCAATAGGCATAAACATTTCATTGGGAGCGTTACAATCTATTCGCTATGCTCAATTTCAAGCTATAGGCATCAACACTTAGTGGTTGCTTAGCGTATTTTTTTCCTTTCTTTCCTTTTATTTATCTATTTATTCCATTTCACTATATGTGTATGTGTGTGTGTATGTGTGTGTGTATATATATATATATATATATATATATATATATATAATGAGAAGCCAACAAACACTGACACCAAGTACAACATAGGGGAAATTGCATGTGCTTAATAAATGAAATAAAGTAATGATAAATTAATGGAAATTAAAGTGGATGAAAAAACAACTTGCCGCAGGTGGGAACCGAACCCACAACCTTCGCATGTCGCGTGCGATGCTCTACCAATTGAGCTACCGCGGCGGCGTTTCCCCATCCACTTTCTTGGGTATTAACGCGATAGCGTTAAGGAGCTCGTGTCGCAGAAAAGCCGGTGTCGTCGGCGTCGGGTGTCGGCGTCGGCGGCGTTGACCGTGAGCGATAAATCACGGCAGGCTCTTCATAAATAAAAAGCAACTTCCAAGATTGGCCCGGTGGGAATCGAACCCAGGTCTCCGGAGTGTGAGACAGAGACGCTACCACTCAGCCACGAGTTCGATGCTTCCAAGCGGTGCAAACGCGCCTCTAGTGAATGCGGTGTTGCCTTCGAAACCAGCCGTGGAAAGTTATACTGCGGTGTATATCGGTAATTATGAACATGTAACGTACAGAAGTCACAATTACACGAGTTGCGAAGTGCGTTTCCGCTGCATTTCTTTTGCGCTTTCCGCACACGCAGAGCCATCTTGCGGCAAACACAGAAGACCCCCTCCTCTCAATGTACGGCGCTGCCCCGACAGGAGGCGCGCCGCGCGCGCATTGGGACCGCTGCCAGGCGCGTCGCGGGACTCCCTCTCCCCTGACGACGCTTCGCCGTGCTTCCGGTTTAGATTACTATCTCTCTGCCCGTGCCGATCACGACGTTTGGCGTGATCGTTCGCGTAGATCGTTTTCCCTCCGAGACACCGAGTTCTTTGGTTCGTTTCGTTCGCTCAGGCGCACGTTTCGTTGTCGCGCCGAACGCTGCGTTGCTCGACGTTCACCGCGTGATAGGTGGGCGCTAAGTCCGATGCGGGGCGCATCGTAAGTGATTGCTGTGCGTAGCGCATTGTCTTATACCCCTTGGCGGGTCGACGGGAACGCTGTCGCGTCCCACTCTTGAAGGCGAAGCTTAAGCGTCCTCCAATTTTTTATGTGTACTAGTAGAACCCAGGGAGTGTTAGCCAGCGCCCCCACTCACAGACCTTGGCGGCGGACGTGGAATGTCTTTTTTGCCGCAGGCGTCACGAGAACGTGATCTTTTCGGGTGAAGGCAACTGGTCAATAAACCCACATATGCTACCTGAAGGCATCAATGTTGCCGGATTCGAGACCCTCGTTAAGTAATAAACGAGAAGAAAGGGGGTTAACGGAGGGACCCGATAATTATTAGTCATATAATGAGAAGCCCTTGGCGGCGGACGTTCCATGTCCGCCGCCAAGGTCTGTGAGTGGGGGCGCTGGCTAACACTCCCAGGGTTCTACTAGTACACATAAATACCCAAGAAAGTGGATGGGGAAACGCCGCCGCGGTAGCTCAATTGGTAGAGCATCGCACGCGACATGCGAAGGTTGTGGGTTCGGTTCCCACCTGCGGCAAGTTGTTTTTTCATCCACTTTAATTTCCATTAATTTATCATTACTTTATTTCATTTATTAAGCACATGCAATTTCCCCTATGTTGTACTTGGTGTCAGTGTTTGTTGGCTTCTCATTATATGACTAATAATTATCGGGTCCCTCGGTTAACCCCCTTTCTTCTCGTTTATTTATTTATATATATATATATATATATATATATATATATATATATATATATATATATATATATATATATATATATATATATATATATATTATATATATATATATGTCTTTTTTTTTTCACGAGCACCGGTTTTCGCCGCTCCTTTTATTACCTCTTTCAGAGACACGATAGCCCACGACCACAAGCGACGCAGGTAACAGAGGGGTGCTGTGCTTGCCACTGACATGCCAGCTGACACGGTGCATTTGACACATGGCTGACAGATGGCTGGGACAATGGCCTTGTGCACAGCACTCCTTTATTTTCAATTCTACACTCTGGCCACTAGCACACCTTTGCTCATTGCTGCACCTACCCACCTTACCCCCTTTCCCCTTTAGAAAACCCCTGCCTATATATACTGTGCCAAGGAAAGCATATGCCACCTTGAAAAAGACAAGTCCACTTGTCGAAACGTTGGCTCCCGCTTTCACCTTGTTCTCGTTTTGCTCATCAAATATGAGGAAGGATATTTCAAAAGCCCAGAAAATAAAAGGTAATAGTGCAATTATAAAAGAGAGAGGAAACTAAATGTGTGTAATGTGAGCATAGTCGCACCCTTGAAGGGTACTGAAAGCAAGCCAGACTAAAGTGGTAAATTACTACTTTAAAACCTCCAAAGTATCATTTTTCATGAGAATATACATTTTTGGTTCTTTAGCATGAACAAGTACATGCGGGACAGTATTGGCACCACGATCGCTCTATAAATACAGCACCCACTCCCAATGATCTCGTAAGAAGCTTTAGCTTGGGAGGTCTTATCTAAATATACATGGGACCAGAGAAGTTGTTTTGCTTAGCAACCAATGCATCAATTTTCATGAGGTTCCTTGCATTTCAAATGAAAAATCAGAACGGTAGAACCTTATTCATGCGTTTCTTTAAAAAATGCAAGGAGGAAAGATGAACTAAATGAGAAAATATACAAGCCGAACTCACTAAAATATTTCAGATTCAACTGCAGTTAATATCTAAGTAAGGCAAAGAGTTGCATGAATTGTTGCAGCACGAGACGCCAACGCGTGCCAAGCTAGTTAGGCCAGAACGGCCAGAGACGCACATTGTCGTTTTTGTGGCTTTGTGGTAAGATCACTTTTTGCACTCCTAGAATTTAGCCTGGCTCAGCACCTTCTTCGAGCGGGGAACTTTGGCGGAAAGTTTTGACATGCCCACTCGGCTTGAATCGTTGCGGCATCAGACGTTGGGGCGCACCGAGCTGGTGGGGCCGAAGCGACCCGAGACGTACAATGTCGTTTTCATACTATGCAGTGTTTTAAGACACCCGCCAGAATATGATGCCTATGATGCCACCAGAGCGAAACATGATGCTCACTTCGCACAGCCTACAGCAGGGAACAGCAGCACAAAAGCGTGTAGTGCGCTTCCAATAGCACTATGCCCCCACGTCGTGTGAAACATATAAGTGAGGATGCTTATTGCAAATAGGGTCGGTGGTGATAGTTGTTAATGCAATGTGCGATGACCTGAAAAGAGATTTGCTGGTACAGAAATAGGTACAGAAAGGAATCTCTCATGCAAGACAGGTAGGCGAGCGAGTCTTGCCTGCCTGCGGGGAAGCTGCTACAGCAGTACTGAAGTACTGCGGGGAAGTACTGAAGTAATGCGGGGAAGTACTGAAGTAATGCGGGGAAGCTGCTACAGCAGGTGGCTACTGTTTTCTGGTTGCGTGCCCCGCCCCATGCATCTTTCCTTGTTTACATGGGATCTAATGGCTGGGAAACGTATCATACGATCGCAGTTTGGCGATGTACTGAATGTCGGTGCCGAGAGATAATGTTTTTCGGAAACGTAATAACGAGTAAAAAAAGAACCTTAACTGTATTGGGTTGTTTTTAGCATCATTCTCGATAGTGAATGCTGGCACGGTGAAGTCAAACGTAACGAGATCGTACCAACGACATTCTGCTGTATATCTATAGCGACTATAGGAAAAATTTTTTATTTAGGCTGTCAGTTTTTTAACAAAAATTGTTGAAAACTGCCACATTTTAAGAAGATCAAATATCAAGTTTACAATTCTGTAGCTCGGGCATAAAGAATTATATCACAGTTGTAAAGTGCATTTAATAAATACATTGAATACAGACAAAATGGACGTCCTACAGACCATTTATAAATATACTGCTAATATGGGAGTAGAACTTTCATAAAACCACCGTAGACACTGTAACAATTTCATACAGTTGTGAATTCATATATGCAATCAAACCTTGTTATAACAAAGTCGCATCAGACGTGAAATACCTTCGTTATATCTGATATTCATTATAAGCATACATAAAGACATTTGCAAGAAAAAGAAAATACAATTGGGTACATGTGAAAACAAGCTTACAGTTTACAGCACAGTGCGATAGTATCTGCTTTTGGTGCAGAGTTATGGATTCGAAAACTTCATGCTTGTTTTTCTTTTAGACCTAGCGACTTATGGCAATTTTCGCAAGAAATTCAAGTTGCTAGATCAAAGTTGAATGAATGTGTGATGTTTAATGGCACAAGGGGCAGGTATGGCCAAAGAGCGCCATGCCAGTGTTAATGAGTTCGCAGTGGACTGATGAGTTCTGTGAAGTTGACGTGACTTGGCTGTAAAGGGTCCTTAACTAGTTGCTGTAAATTGCACGAAATCTATGTGTAATAAGACTATGGCAATGACTAATGATGTGTACTAGTATGAGCATTAAAATGTGTTGCAAGAGAATGATGCAATACACGAAACAGGTCAGATGCTACTACTGCCTCACAAAAGGCCTTGAAACACAAGAGCCTAGAGGCATGTGCTATACAAAACAACTTTCACAGCGGCATCCTCTGGAAAGAGGATGTTCTATTATTTCAATGGGTTTATAACATGTAGGACATCACTCAAGAAAGCAAGGACTACTTCGGTCTTACAAAGCAGTTCTTTACCAAAAAACATAGCCAGATGAAGAGGGTCACAATAGCGGTATGCAAGAGGAAATGTTCCTTCCGGTCTCTTTCGGCTTGCCGATACTTCAGGAAGACGTGGAGGACAGTCAGCCTGTCACCACATCTACCACAGGTTGCAGGCTTGTTACCAGTCAAAAGAAAATTATGAGTGCCAAAATCTGTGTCCTATTCTGAGTCTAGTGAATAGGACATCTGTTCCTTGTGTTTTCCTTGAGTTTTGTGTGTTTTCTAACTTCCGCTTAGTCACATAAAGCTTATTGCTCGTTTCAGCATCCCACAAGCATTGCCAGTGGCTTTGCAGTTCGTTTCGTAGGAAACGCTTCACGTCTGTGGCGGGAACAGCAGCAGAATGAATAATACCATGCGATGCTATTGATTTGGCGATTTCGTTGGCAAGCACATTACCTTCGATTCCTCTATAGCCAGGAACCGAGCATATTATTACATGTCTACGAGATAAATAAATGTTGCACAAGATTGAGTAAAGTTCAATAAAAACAGGATTTGTATGCTTTTGTAAAGACATTAATGCTTTTCAAGACTTAACGAGCCTGAATATTATTGCTCTGTCAAGTTTTAATTTCTTTACATGTTTTACTGCAGACAGTACTGCATAGGCTTCTGGAGTGAAGATATTTGTTAGGGGGTTCAATACATCAGATTTAGAAAAAGAGGGACCAACAGCAGCGTATGCTAGATCAAAGTTCTGCTTCCTAGAGTTACTAGAATTTAACTTTCTCTTTCAGTTGCAACAAATTTCATTCAAAATGCCCCAGTGGATCTTTTACAAAAGCATTTCTGCATTTTATATGGATCTGAATAGAGAAATTGAAGTTGCGTACGATAAAGATTCCTCTCAAGCCCTGCTTATTGGTAAACAGCAGTTGAGTACTGATAATAAAAGTACCGCATTGAACATGTGCCCTGAAAGCATTCATGTTTAGAAGCCCTAACGGGAGACACGAGACTGAGACTGTGAGGTTACATAAACATTATTATGTGTAATAGGGTGCATTGCAAGTAGCACTGCTTTAGGGAAGGAAACAATGTCTAACAAAAGTTTACTGCTCCCTTTCAAAGACCACGAGTGAAAGAAATGTCTCGCATGCAGTAACCATCTTTGCTATTACTTACCAGCAAGCTGACAAATGGAGAGATTATGCCGCCAATTCTTGCTGCGACGGAAACAATGCCCATTCCAACATTCCTAGAGAGGAAAAGGAATCGAGTAAGCAGACGCCACCTTTCTGAACGTACTCGAAAGAACCTTGTGAAGAGCTCGTGATCACCGCTAACAGAGCTGCGCACTAGGTACTCGGATAGTATACACACGAACAAAAGAACCTCTAAATCATTCCCATCAGCAATGAATGCCCGAACTGCGGTTTAAGATGCCACTCAGGTAAGTGTGACATTATGAAATTTATGCATTCTTTTTTCCCATTTGCATTTTTTTTTATGAAGAAATTAAAGATCCACAATAGCTGCGATGTCAAGCCTTCCTTCACTATAGCACAAATTGTAATAATTTTCTTACCGGTAAAAAAACTAAATAGCACAGAACAGAGGCTCAGAACCATTCAATACGATCACAGGGCCAATAAGCACTGCACCCAAAAGGTGTCCATTAAATCATCAACTGCATATACTAAGTTGAAGCATTTAAGCGTGACCACTACTGTCTGCAAAGCACAAGCTGGTCTGGGAAGCTAGCAGACAGCAACATATAGCTGCATAATTTCACAATTTACACAGATAGAAAATACTATGGCATATGAAATTTTTCAACACAGCACACCCTTGGGCAAGATTCTGTAATTTTTTTGGTCAATATATTCTTTTTCGCCTTTTATTACTGGCTCATGTGCACTGTCACCTGTTGTTTATGCTGAAAGTAGTCACTCAGCAGAACAGAAAGACAAACAAATGTAATTAAACGAAGAGAATCACTACAGCACATATAATACACAGCCTCTGATTTGTTTTGCATACCACATGAACTGTTGAAGTTATAATTGTCCTAGAGAATACAGGGGCCAAGAAAACATGTGAAAAAAACCAATGCATGAGGGTCACTACATCTCTAACCGAAGTTCTCCACACATCAAATTATACACTCAGGATGGCCGAAAGCATCCAATGGGTCTTGCAAATATATGAAAGAACACAATACAGGAAATAAATCTGGAGTGTGTTATTAACTTGAAACAAAATGCAATGCATTTAGTTACACAGAAACAAGCACACAAGAATACAGTTGACTCAGGGTAAATATAACTCGCTTAAAAGAAAATGCGGGATAAACGGAACGATGGTATTAGCTTTAGTTGACTGTCTATAGGCACAATAATAAACTTAAGTTAAACAGAACCAATTTCTTGTGAACTACTGTTAAATGGAACTTTAATCGAAACTACCATCTACTTCATCAATGTATGGAACAGGCCAAGTGTTGGGAACATGTGAAATGATGCTATGTAGAGTGATGAAAATACAATTCATCAGGCAGTTGCAGGACAGTTAACGCAAATTAACAATGTTGAGGTTACAACAGTGTTTCCATCATGGCGACTTCACTAGGCAAACAATGATCCCTGATGAGGAAACGAGCACGAAGTCTGTAGGACCTTGCATTTAGGCTGCCACTACTGCTTCGATTACAATGCCAGGAATAAGAGACCTCAGATGATGCGCTCACTACCTGCTCTGAAGAGACAGTTGAATAATTCATATTGGTGGAGTTGGTGGTGAACTCCAACAGTTTGGTAATAATGAGGACATAAATATTAATGCTCCAGTGCACGTTGCTGTTTCAATGTTTCAAACCAGACAGCAAGAGGTGAAGTTGAAAGTCTGAAGTCGATTTTTATGTCCTTTGGTTAAATGAAACATTGGAAAAACGGAACACTTTTTTTCTGTCCCTTCTAGTTCCATTTAAGTAGAGCATACTGTAAGTGGAAATTTAATTGGGCTATTCATCATCATCATAAGCAGCAGCCTATTTTATGCCCACTGCAGGGTGAAGGCCTCTCTCTGCTATCTCCACTTACCCCTGCCCTGTGCTAAAAGATTCCAACTAGCGCCCGCAAATTCCCTAATTTCATCACTCCGCGTAGTCTTCTGCCATCCTCGACTGCATTTCCCTTCTCTTCGTACTCATTCTGTAACCCTAATCGTCCAACGATTATCTAACCTGTGCATTACATTACCTGCCCAGCTCCATCTTTTTCTTTTAATGCCAATCAGAATGGCTATACCTGTTTGCTCTCTGATCTAAATCGCTCTTTCTGTCTCTTAATGTTATACCTAGCGTTCTTCATTCCATCGCTCTTTGCGCGGCGCTGAACTTGCTCTCAAGCTCTTTGTCAACCTGCAAGTCTCTACCCCATACGTCAGCACTGGTAAAATGTGTGGGGATGCACGACTGACGCGTCCCCTGATATGTTGTTTTCTCGCATAGCTCCTGTCTCCTGTAATCCGGCTTCACTGCGTGGCTTTACTCGGCGATCGGTATGCTTGCAGGGTAGTACGAGAGATGGCGCGAGTGTTGCTCTGCTAACGCTACCTAACGGCGGGGTTACTTGGGTGCAAAAAGGAGAAGGCTCTTCCTCTTTGGCTCGGGGTCGGCAAGTGGCGGGGACGTTCTGCGCGTGCGCCGATCCATGCTTCAGCGAGACCGTCTCGTGAAGCCTACCCCGGAATGAACAAACACGATTGTTCGCATGCGCCACCGTTTGCGTGACCATACACACGAACGACCAGGCACTGATGTCCAGTATGAAGCGAACATATTCGCTCGTTATCCGGTCGCGGCGAGTCGGACTACCGCGATTTGTCGCGCACCCATCAGCATGTTTTGTAGATAGCAACTCGGCTAGCAGGCAATGGTCTATGAAAGGTGCAATAAATGCCCTTGTGATTGTTTGCAGTACTGCATTGTCGTTCCTTTGTCCCAAGAGCACGGGTCAGAACCCAACATCTGGCACCCAACAGGGGCTCTTGGGGCATCAGACGATAGTTTTAACAGTTTTGCTTCGTTCGAGACCTTTGCTAGAACCGAAGCGTAGGGCTAGCGTCGATTTTGATCGCTAGCGTTGGTGGCATGCTTTCTTGAGCAAGGCGACAGTGGCTGCAGTGTGTGAACTTTTCAACATGCTAGGCCTCTTTGCAAATGATATATATTTTAAATGACATTCGTTGGTATGAGAGCCATGTGGTGTACACCCTGGGAGAGCAAGGCTTAGCGCCCGCGGAGCATTGGCAAGCCTGAAGCGAGTGAGTACGGAAGGCGGCGGAATACCATATATCTGGAATACCTGTGTGGGTATTCCCGTATGGGTTTCCTTTGTAGCAATCGCTACGAACGGGTGGATGTCTGATTTTCCTTTTATTCACCATATATCCCGCCCACAAGTGAAGCTCTAAGCCGTATTCTGCGTTCATACAATGTTCAAGTGACACACATTCCAAACCAGAAACTACAACAATCACTCGTCAATGTTAAGGACAAATTACCAAAAGATAAATTCCCAGATGTTGTGTACGTTGTCCCATGCGCGAATTGTGACTACGTGTATATTGGTGAAACTGGTGACCTTGAAAGGCGTCTTAAACAGTACAATTATGACGTCAGAAAAGAAAATGTGAAATCCAGTGCTTTGGCTGAGCATGCTGCTTCAAGCGGCCATGCAATTGATTGGGGGAAGGCACGTGTCCTCGCCAGAACAAAAGGGCTATTTTGATGCCTTTACCTTGAGTCGCTCATGATTCAGACTACGCCACACACTCTAAACAAGAGCGATGACAATCTGCCGTCAGTGTATGCGCGCTGCCTGCGTCATGCGTTCAAGACAATTTAAACGAGCTGTTCGAACACCTTTGTTTATTTTACCTGTGAACAGCGCTCCCGTGTGGGAGCCGAAATGTCTTTTCTTTTAAACTTTACTTTGGTCGGCATAGTGCCCCGGGTTTTGTCTACCTTTTCACCATGTTTCATTCCGATCAAATGGGCTTCCAACAAACACTGAACTTCACCTTCCTTTTCAATGATAATGGTAAGCTTCCAGACTCTAGAGGCTGACTGGCAATCCTAAACGCTTCTTCCCTTGCCCGGCTATTCATGATTATCTGTGTCTTTTGCATATTAACCTTCAACCCCACTCTAAGACTCCCTCTGTTAAGGTCCTTAATCATTTGTTGTAACTTGTCTCCAGTGTTGCTGAACAGAACAATGTCAACAGCAAACCGAAGGTTGCCAAGATATTCTATATCGATCCTTACTCCTAAGCCTTCCTAGTTTAATGGCTTGAATACTTCTTCCAAGCACGCAGTGAATAGCATTGGAGAGATTGTGTCTCCCCGTCTGACTCCATTTTTATAGGTATCTTCCTACTTTCTCGAGTAGAATTAAGGTAGCTGTGCAAGCTTTGTAGATATTTTCCAAGGTATTTACTTAAGCGATCTGTACTCCTTGATTTCGTTATGCCGCTATGACTGCTGATATATCTACTGAATCAAATGTATGTTCGTAATCTATGAAAGCCATATAGAGATGCTTATTGCACTCTGCCGATTTCTCGATTACCTGATTAATGACATGGATGTGATCCATTGTAGAGTATCCCTTCCTGAAGCCAGCCTGTTCCTTTGGTTGGCTAAAGTCCAGTGTTGCCCTTATTCTAGTGGAGACTATTTTGGTGGATATTTTCTATAATACTGGGAGTAGGCTAATGGGCCTATAATTTTCAATTCTTTAACATCTCCCTTTTTGTGGATTAGTATACCGTAAAAACCCGCGTATAATACGAACCCGCATTTAGTACGAGGTGAAAGTTTTGGGACAAGAGATGAAAAAAAAATAATAATAATAAAGTTTTACCCGCATATAATGCGACCTAGGAAAACTCAAGGAAAACATTTATTTAATTTGCACTCTGCACTTCAATCACTGTCTTCTTCAGCTGTGCTCTCTTCGGATAATTCCTTGTCGGGCATATCTTCCCACAGGTACTCATCCTCTGTGCCATCGAGTGCATTCGAGATGCCGCACTTCTTGAATTTGCAACGCACAAGGTCCTCTGGTATGCTGGCCCATGCGTCCACAATGCGTCCAGCCTTTCCCATGGCATCTCACGACCACACTTTCTGGCAGTTCCTCACCTTTAGGCACTGTCTTGCGCTTGAAGACGACGTAGGGCAAGAGCTTGTGTCCATCTGCCGTACACGACAACATGACGGTAACTTGCGTTTTCTTGTTGCCAGTGGACTGGACATAAACTTGTTTAGAGCCCTTTCTGTGCACAGTGAGGGGCGATGGCATGTCCAGATAAAACGGCGTTTGGTCAGCATTGCCGATTTGCCCTGGCTGGAAGTTCTTGGACTTGCGCAGCGAAATAATGTGGTGCTAGAAAGCCGCAAGCAGTTCTTCGAACGATTCGGGCAGCTTTTGTGAATTCAAAGTTCGGCGGCGTAAGGAAAGTCCAGCACGGCACGTGTAGTGATAAATCCAGTGCTTGCTCGCTTTGAAAGCGGAGCTTGATAGCCCTTTTTCTCTTGCAAGCTCCTTAGCTTTTGCCCGCATAAGCTCCACGCTCACAGCTAGATGCGCGGCTCGTTGTTGGCGTACGAACTCCATCAGGGCGAGTTCGATTTCCGGGAATGTGCCACTCTTCAGGCCGCGAAAGCTTCTTTGCATTCGACTGCACACGAGAAGGGCTTCCTTCTGTTCACGCCACCCGTGAATGCTTACCTCGTTGATGCCAAACTGCCTCCCGGCCGCACTGTTGCAGATGTCCTATGCGGCTAAAATAATCTTTCTCTTGAAAGCAGCCAAGTACTGTTTTCGTGGTTCGAACATTTTGGTCCTTCAATGCAGAATAAAAAAGATGCACTTAACGAAGCGTGGTTTGCACATGTGCTGCCAAGGTGTGCACTCGACAATAAAGAAACGATGCTGTAGTTACGCAGCAATAAGGAAATCATGCCGTAGCCAAGCAGCAATTACGAAGTCAAGCCATGGCCACGCAGCAATAACGAAACCAAAACTTCTAGCCCAAATTTCTGGCTGAAATTTTTGTTCGGATCCGCATATAGTACCAGGCGAAAATTTGGGACGCTAGTAATAAGAAAAAAGCCTCGTATTATATGCGGGTTTTTACGGTAATGTTTGCATTCTTTCAGTTTTCTGGGACCCTTGCAGTCGATAGACACTTCATATATATTTATATAGTCTATATCAATATAAACAGCCACTTTGTGAGTGACAAAATCTGTTACCAGGACCTGTTGCAGGGATCCTGTAAAAACCATGGTAATCCAAAGCTCAACACAGTGATGAGCTAGGTTCAGCTCAATTAAAGCTCTGCAGGGATATCACGGCCTAGCCCAACGAGGGGTGCAAATACGGATGCGCGAATGTTCGAAACTTTCGAACAATGAATTGAAGATTATACTATTCAATTTGGTCTTTGAATCCTATGGACAATATTTGTAAATACAAATACTGTTTACATAACGTACTTTCAAGTATTCCAAATCAGCAACGGTGCATGATAATGCATGAAAGCGGACCAAAGGTGTCATAACTTTCAACCTGGTGGCCACAGCAGACATAAAACACAAGAGGTTACGTAATGCAGCACACTATGTCAATCAGGGAGCCAGACTTTCTCGGCTAAACCATTATTATTCGCACTTGCCAATGATTCATTAATAGGCAAATAAGCTCATTATTTGCTCCCAATGCTCCATTTATGTTCTTAGAAAACAACGCTTTATAACATGCAATGTGAGGATAAAAACTTGCTAATGTGAATACACTAGGGTATGAAGATCATTTTATATTAATGATAAAAATGACCGTTTCATTATCAAAAACTTTTCTAAACATAGTATTCAATATTTGATCCGATTCATATTTACTTATAGCATCATTCAATATGTACTTAATCCAGTCTAAAAAGTTACTATTTGCGCACCTCTAGGTGCAAACACATGCAATGGGATCAAAAGTTCTGGCAGAGACTGTCCATGCTAACATGCCTAAGTAGGTAAGCATTGCTGCAAAAAAAAAAAAAAAGAGAATGTAGGAGAACTCATACGGATGCATTGAAACATAAAAACTAATTTGAACCAGAGCCATCCGTGCAAAGCATAAAACAGACAAATAGGTTACGGAGACTTACAGAAGAAATTCGTGGACAAAAAAAGGCTGCTTGTCTTTAATGATGGCTACAACATGAATATGCTGCAATACACCTTTAAAACCCAGCATGAAAGTGACACTTGACTGTGTGCTTGCAGTCTGTTCATTTTTAACAACTCTTCAATTCAGAAATAAGCTATAGCTTGTAGCAAGAAGTAGGGCCGCTTTGTCCTTACCTCACAATAGTAGGCATGAGCTCAGCTGAGTAGACATAGATCATGGCAAAGGACATCGCAATGCACATCTTGGCGCTGAGTGAGACAATGTCACGCACTGCAGTGCTGTAGTTTACTGCACAGAACAAAATCAGTGCACAGGTGCATGTAATTCAACGCCTTCCATGTAAACCTTGAAAAGATGGCATAATCCACATATCAAAGTCCATATAGAATGAATTAACTGTTGCAAAAAAAAAAAAAACTATATAGAGCCATGCTTCCAACGTTTCAAAAATGAGCCATTATTGTCACCATAATCATCACTACATTTTCACGATAAAGTGAATAAAATAACAGACTCATTCCACCTAACCAGTTCATTAACGAATGTTAGCACATTAATCTCCTCGTTACGTCACTAGCAGGAAGGCAGGTGGCGGTGTAGTGCACCTGCGACAGAAGCAGCTGCTTTCTCGCGTGCCAAGAAGTATATGGTTGGCTTCGCACGCGACGACACGGCGACTCTTGCCGTGTCCGAATTGGTGTGCGAGCTGACCCCGATACGGGTTCCACGCGACGTCATGGATGCCGTATATAGAGCCCCACTCGCACCCGTGTTTTTTCTATAGATAAGAGCAATACATAAGATGATAAGATTAAGGTGGCGTTGTTTTGCCGTGCTCTTGAACTACCCTGCCGTGAGGACAGCATGGCCTTGAGGACATCAGACAGAACCCCCGACAGACAATATAGACACTAGTCATGCTGAACTAGTGAAACAAATAGCAAAGTGTGGCAGCTCATGAATTAGTTCAGGAAGTGCAGGTAAAGCGAATGGACCTCACAGCTTGTCCACTCTTCCATCCCATCATCACATAAGAACGTTCACTCGGGCCCGCACACGTCTCAACACCAGCCTGCTTTTTGCTTTTATAGAATAATGATCATACCTGATGAAACAGGTGCTTGGCTAGGCTGAGACCTTGGAGCTAGTACGCCTGGAATATGGCGACGGCATGAAAGAGCTGTCTTGGCTCTGGTTTCGACATC
This sequence comes from Dermacentor albipictus, assembly GCF_038994185.2. Taxonomy (NCBI): domain Eukaryota; kingdom Metazoa; phylum Arthropoda; class Arachnida; order Ixodida; family Ixodidae; genus Dermacentor; species Dermacentor albipictus. The sequence continues at coordinate 109,375,220 of NC_091824.1, forward strand.
GGTTGTAAGCATAAAGCACTACCGCTGGCTTACCACTGTTATATCACCTCGGCCACTTCTCATATGGCATCGCTGACCGACTTCAATATTGATAATATCACATTGTGCTGATGGCGGAACTTGTTCCCAAAGATAAGCAACACTCAAATCACAACGAACGCAATGAACATTGTCGTCGGTCGCCAAATCGAATGAAGGTCACTTGAGCCTGGTCACTTATGTATAGATGTGCCATAGGATCTTCCACATATACTCGCACTGATGATGTCAATTCTAAAATGTGCCAGAATTATCTACTACCGGACCTACAAACTAATACACGGTGGGCTCGTCTTTCAGGAAAGTACTACGGTTCTGCTGCATTCAAGAACCATGCCTTACTTGATAGCACGAGTGTACTGATTCGCGACAGCAGAAACGTGGGCCAAGCAAACACAAATGAAACTTGCATAGCACTACAGAATGGCGACAACATCAGGAAACTTAGAGTCCTGTAAGCATGTTTTGTGCCAAGCGACAATGGGGAAAACAGACACTTGCAAAAAGTAAAGCAACAGCGTGTTGCCCAAGGACTTCGAACACTGACGGTTAGAAAAACTGGAGAGCTAAAAGGACCTTCTTCTGCATCATGAGGCCACTGTCTTGTTGGCTACCAAGAGTGCCCATTAAGCGGGCACAGAAGTGGCGGTGTAACGCGTCTTCATATAGAAAAGCACGTCTCGCAGCAGAGCCAACTCAGCTGGGGCAGAGACATCAAGAGAGAGGAGCAGCCATTACAAGCAGACACCAAGCGCACTGTGCCACGGCCATTCATTCTAAAGGGAACAACAAAGCAAATGACCTCGTGGCCGTTTCACTGCCAGTAGATTATGCGTTCGGTTTTAGAATGACTGACAGAAGTGCGACGTGCGCATTCTGTAGTCCTGTCCCGCCGCAATGGTTGCCACTGACAAAAGCGTGGGTCCGACGAATCACAAGAGGGCAACCGAACAATTGTAAAAGCGAGCAGCTTGCATGATTGTGCCCTAGGAAGATAGTTTCCTTTTGGATCAAGCTGGTTTGAAGAGGATGTGTCCCAGTAGCTTAGCAACTTGCAATTATGTATGCACAGCCAAGGTTGGTAGGTACGAGGACAGACAGGACTGTTCGCAGAGTCAAAACATACACACTACTACAGACGATTACTTTTGAAAAGGGACTAAGAGGAATTACGCTGACTTTGCATCTAATGCCCTTCCCACCTATGTAAATTTCCTCACCCCCAGCATGAACAGTATGTGGTCGAGCACTAAAGCCGAGAACATATACCATGGCAGACGAGTTAATACCTCCATAGCATGAGGATTGTCTGAATTGCTACGACTGTCATTTTATTTTAGAAAGTTCAACTCGGCACATAACACTCGAAGGCAACAGCCCTGCACAAAGCACTTCCTTGGGAACACACCTATAGAGCATCACAAACATCAGAGACACAAAGAACCTGCCAAGCAAATGCAATGCTGCACAGCATGCAATGCAGGCAACAGCAGGTATTAAATGTGTTGTCACATGGTCAGAAAAAAAAACACATTTCAACATTTCTCTGAGCATCATCATTCCTGTCCTGGTCCCAGTCTAAAGCACTGCCCATTTTCAGGGGTCATCCCAAATCAAAGCAAAACAATAATGAATGAATGTGTGTGGTTTAGTGGCACAAGGGCCAGGTATGGCCAAAGAGCAAAAGCAAAACAATACTCACGCTGATCTGAAAACTGCATTGCAATGCTTGCCCCGCTGCCAATCAGCATCACAGCACACAGCGAGCGCCGCCTGCCAACATAACTGAGCAGGAATGCTGACAACAGGTAACCCGGTAGCTCGATCAGGCCCGACAGGGCCGTGCTCATGTAAAGGTCGCCACCTAGGCTGCTGGCAGCCATTGTCAGTGCGTAGTAGGTGATGCCATTTACTAACCTGAATAATTAAAAGAAAAGCAAGGCAGTGTCATTTATTTATTGCCCTTCTTGAGACATAGAACAGCTGAACCTTGGCATACGAATATAACAAAATAATAAAGATACCGAAGTAAATAAAGAATTCTTTTTCTTGGTGTTAGCATGTAACAAATGTATCCTAGTAATCAATATCAGATATAACAAAAGTACATCTGTGTTGCACGCAATTTCGTTATAGCAAGGTTTGACAGAACTACAATTTGACAAGATGTGTTGAGCAGGAACACTAAAGTGGTGGTAGGTTCATCCACATCCACACAAATTAAAAACAAGGCCACAACGAAAACCCGAAAAGCCACTACACGTTTCTTAGAAAGAAACCTCACCAGCAGAAAAATTCATATTGGTCCAAATACTGAGCCTAGGGCAGCCACTTCTTTGGGAGTAATCCCTGCAGCAAGTGAGCTAACCCCCAAGAGGCTAGCAGTCTGCAGCCTGAAGACAACTTGTTCGACAACCAAAAGCACTAAAACACTGATTATCCAAACTAATTATATCTTGATTAGTGAGGCCTTCCCTAGCTTAACAACTAAGAGATGTAAAGAAAATTGTTTTTTAGACATAAAATTACTTTAGCCTCTATAAATGTTTTGTTAGAGTCTTCGAAGTCTTCACGGGCCCTTGCCATTTTTTTTAACAAGAACAACTAACAATTTTATTAGGGACTTCTTTCCAGTTAAGAAGCTTGTTCAGAGCTATGTTTACACCAATGTACCATGAGCAGAACTGATTAGCTAGGCCAGTTCATTGATTTAGAAAATATACAAGGAGGCCAGATAACAGACCAAGAAGGTGTGCAGGGCAGCTCAAGGATTCCTGAAGATAAATATTACCTAACAAATATAAGGTAAACCAACCGACAAACAAACAAATACAAAGAGAGAAACTAAAACAAACATCTTAAAACCTTTTGTGCGCGAACAAACAGGGATGAAGAATAGGGGCAACACAAGGACGAGCGCTCGTCCTTGTGTTGCCCCTATTCTTCGTCCCTGTTTGTTAGCGCACAAAAAGTTTTAAGATGAATCTGTTCCAACTAGGCCGACTCGCAGTTATGTTTAAAACAAACATACGTGGTCAAACATTCAAATGGTAATTATGAAAGCTTCAACACTCAGCATAGTCAATTGTTACCAAACAGTTTAATGCACCTGATACACACCAGAGCTTCAAAGTCGATTTCAACGAACCTACGCTTGTGCTTAGCATGATTTGAACAGCGAGTTGCAGCCTGGGAACATAACTTTAAGAATATAAAAAGTGATGAAAGCCACTTTTCTACAAGTGACATCATTCCATGTATCATTAAATTAGGAAATAAATCTCAACATACTATACGACTGTGATGCAATGTGTCGGTGCTTATCACTATAGTCGAGTTAACCTGTCTCAACGAGTCTTTTACTATCCTGTATCTTGGCTTATGAAAATACATAAACTGTGCAGTTATTACCAGCTTTTTTTTATCCTATGCTTGTCCGCGTCCCACAGCCCAACACACATAGGTCCAATAAGCGCAACTGGGTAACAGGGGCATTCACGTTTCTGAAGTTTCCCGAGCTTTAACACTAACATTAAGCTTAGTGTGTGATCATCAACAGAAAAGCATACCAAAGGAAGATTTGGATGAGAGTTCGAGCACGCAGGGTCTGACTAGTGAACAGCAGCATCGGGTTGGAGCCTTTGTGGTGCACCTTGGGTTCCTGCAAGTCCCAGGTACGCGGCAGGCAATGCACCTTGCCGTTGCGCACTGCTATGTCCACAAGGACCTGTCGTGCCTTCGCTCGCTGACCGTGCAGAAGCAGCCAACGCGGGCTTTCTGGCAGGAGCCTGCACAATGGAACAGAACACAACAGGCAGCTTTACGTCGGGGCCAACTGCGATTTCCTTTAATGCAATTATCATTCTTCGGGTACTTCAGGACAACTGTCCGCCTATTTCTCCAACAATTTTCCTGCCAACGTGGGTCACGGGAAGTCTGTGGTCAATGGGTAGTGCATCAGACTGCTGTGCTGAAGGAACAGAGTTTGAAACCAACTGTCAGAGCAACTTGGGTCACTGAGTATGTGGGCACACCTATATGCTGCTCTTCAACACCTCTTTGATGCCGACATGGGTCACTGGAAATGTTTTGACCGGATATGTGGCACTGGGTATGTATCAGTTGGTCTGTGCTGCTTTTCAATGAACCTCTTTGACACCAACTTGGGTAACTGGGTACAAAACTGGTTCTTCTAAGTTTCTATAATACTCCGTGGCACTGAATATGCACCACACACTATCTTTACGGTGGCACCGCTAGATGGCACAGTACGAGCAGTAGGAAGTGCGACAGATGAGCCCGGCAACGCACATGTTTCAGCGTTGGCAATGCGGTGGGTCGCCACATTGCTTCAATGCCAATCACATTAACATTGACATTCACCTTAAAATGGGTTCTGTCGGAATTGATTTAAATGCACATAAAATGCAGCAATGCTCTCATTAAGCGACTCATGAGCCGATCAGAATGCAATTTGTTGCTTTTAATAGAAAAACATCGATTCCACTGAATGTAGGGAACAGAATCTTAATTTAGGGCCTCAAATATTTTATTACAGATATACATGAAAGATAAGGATCTCAAGCGGACAAATGTGGTGTACGAATTTGCACTTGATGTGGAGTTATTGCAATGTTTATAAGGGTTTTTAAAAGTCTCACTACTATATACTATATTACAGAGTGGTGTGTAACCTCCTCAGACCCAACAAAATGCCAGTTGCACAACGTGTTTTAAAGCCAGTTCTTATTGTCGACTGGGGGGTTACACATGCTTCCATCAGCACTTCCACCTATGTGGACAAAGAGTTAATTCAGATAAAAATGTGGAGCACACTTAAGCTTCGCCTTTAAGAGAGGAGCGCGATAGCAATCAAAGATTCCTGACTGCTTGTCATGCCTCCCGGCAACAGCAGCTTTCTTGCAGATACATGGGATGGTGCTGTTGCAAGGAACTGAGCAGGCCATGCTGCTCTACAAATGGTAGAAACACTGGAAAAGGGGTTTGTGTTCGAGTTTCTGCGTAACAGAATTGTTTTCTGGTATATTCTAATTACAATTATACCCTATCCTGTCAGTAGGTGGTGTTTAAGTCGTACTTTAAAATTTTTTAGATGCATCCTACTTTGAGGAATTCAATTAGTTCAGTAACGCCTCTGCATTATGCAGAGGTCCTACGTAGTTGTGGTTCAGAATGATTTTAAAGCGGAAGCTTTATTAACCGCGTCGACCTGAGTTTTGCTGTCGCCAGCAATTTGACCTTCAAACTTTCGAGTGCAGAGGAATAATTGTTCAACTACCGTCATGACCATGTTTTATGTGTCACAATGGAGTTTCCTCTTGTACCTTTTACATGTATGCAAGAACTTGCTTAATCAACTTTATTGGGTGATAAACTCAAGAGATAAAATAGTATTTCCTGGAGCTGTCAAAACTGATCAACAAGGCGAAAGCAAGGGATACTCGAAATTATAATGCGAGAAAGACTGAAGAAGCCGTACAAAATGGACATAGCCTGAAATCAGTGAGAAGGAAACTTGTCAAAGGAAAACCAAGATGTATGCACTGAAAGATAAGCAGAGTAATATTGTTAGCAATCTCGAAGGTATAGTAAAAGCAGCAAAAGAATTCTATACTGACCTGTCCAGTACCCACAGGAGTCAGGATACCTCCATTCGAAGCAGTAATGAACAGGATACAGAAACTGCTCCTATAACTAGCAATGAGGTCAGAAGGGCCTTGCAAGACATGAAATGGGGAAAAGCGGCAGGCGAAGATGGAATAACAGTTAATTTAATCAAAGATGGAGGAGTCCATGTTTGGAAAACTGGCAGCTATCTATACAAAGTGGCATCAACTTCAAGGGTCCCAGAAAACTGGAAGAATGCAAACATTATACTAACCCACAAAAAGGGGAGACGTTAAAGAATTGAAAAATTATAGGCCCATTAGCTTACTCCCAGTATCATAAAATATTCACCAAGGTAATTTGCAATAGAATAAGGGCAACACTGGACTTTAGCCAACCAAGGGAACACACTGGCTTCAGAAAGGGGTACTCTACAATGGATAACATCCATGTCATTAAATCAGGTAATTGAGAAATCCGCAGAGTACAATCAGCCTCTCTATATGGCTTTCATAGATTATGAAAAGGTATTTGATTCAGTAGGAATACCAGCAGTCATAGAGGCATTACATAATCAAGGAGTCCAGACTGCTTAGGTAAATATCTTGGAAAATATCTACAGCGATTCCACAGCTACCTTAATTCTACACAAGAAAAGCAGGAAGATATCAATAAAGAAAGGGATCAGACAGGGGGACACAATCTCTCCAATGCTATTCACTGTGCACTTAGAAGAAGTATTCAAGCTATTAAACTGGGAAGGCTTAGGAGTAAGGATCGACAGCGAATATCCCAGCAACCTTCAGTTTGCGGATGACGTTCTATTCGGCAACACTGCAAAACGAGTTACAGCAAATGATTGAAGACCTTAACAGAAGAATTCCACCCCTATAGTGGGGTTGAAGATTAATATGCAGAAGACAAAGATAGTGATCAATAGCTGGGCAAGGGAACAAGATTTCAGGATTGCCGTCAGTCTCTAGAATCTGAGGAGTATGTCTGCCTAGGTCAATTAATCACAGGGAACCCTGATCATGAGAACAAATTCATAGAAGAACAAAAACGGGTTGGATCGCAAATGGCAGACACTGTCAGCTCCTCACTGGAAGCTTACCATTATGACTGAAAAGGAAGGTGTACAATCAGTGCATTTTACCAGTGCTGACATATGGGGCAGAGACTTGGAGATTGACAAAGAAGCTTGAGACCACGCAAAGAGCTATGGAACGAAGATTGCTAGGCATAATGTTAAAAGACAGAAAGAGAGCGGTTTGGATCAGAGAGCAAACGGGTATAACTGATATTCGTATTGACATTATGAGCAAAAAATGGAGTTGGGCAGGTCATGTAATGCGCAGGTGAAATAACTGTTGGACCATTAGCGTTACAGAATGGGTACCAAGAGAAGGGAAGCGCAGTCGAGGATGGCAGAAGACTAGGTGGGGTCATGAAATTAGGAAATTTGCGGGCGCTAGTTGGAATTGGTTGGAGCAGGACAAGGGTAATTGGCGATCGCAGGGAGAAGCCTTCGTCCTGCAGTGGAGATAACATAGGCTGATGATAATGATGATGAGTATTTTGGATGGACCTGTAAACGTCTGGTCAACTCTACTTCACACATTATCTGAGGCCACATTCATATTAATACCCTTAAGCAAGTGACAATGAGTCCTTGTAGCAGTTTTCAAGGCTTCATAACAAGACTGCTACTTTGTATCACCCTTCCATGTGGAATAGAGATAAAAAGGACATTTATCATGACACAGTAAGTTAGGCCTTCAAAGGCTAATTCCCCTAATCCACCATGAATGAGTCTGGTGTGCTTATATGGAATGAATAGCCAGCAGCACGTGGACTTCTATGCAGCGGTTATTTGGAGTGCCCACAAGCTGTAAGCTTGCCACATTCTGCAGGGCCCTATTCTAATGAAAAGTTCACGGAAGGATGGCCAGAAAAATGTGTTGCGCAAGAAGGAAGACAGCTTGGCAAACTATTATGCTCCTGCTTGACTACTACAGGATACCAGTTTTTCTCAGAAAACATTTTGTCACATTTAACTTGGACAAACAATTATTGACAGGCACATCAGCTTATTCAACTTGATTTGGCCTTTTGCCCTAAAAGCTACCCTTGTCATCTGAAGTGCCACCCCTGCTTCAGTAACTAGGAGTTCATTCCAAATACAGTAGGCTTCCACTAATTCGACTCTCGTTCATTAAAATGTTCGGTTAATTTGAACATCCAAAGGTACCAGCCAGCACTCATGATCTGAAAAGTGGCCTTTGCCGGATAATTCAAACCTTACTAATCAGCTTTGCTGAAGTATGGTGAAGCATGCACAATTTATTCCAGTGAAGCATCCCAAGAATGGAAACGGCCTACTGTCACGGGACATAGTATGCATTCCTTAATAACTGAGCACCAAGATGTCCAACAAGTATACTGGCAGCTATTCAGAGGTATTTGTAACATTACTGTGGTGATTTGAGCCTTTGTCGCCCACCATGCGTGTCTCGTATACGAGACTTAACGAGGTCTACCATGCATTCTTTACTTATACGCGTGCGCACGTGCCGTGCATTAAGAAATGCAGAATATTCATCTGTGTTGTGGGAAAGCTAGCAAAAAGAAAGGTGATAAGATGAAAAAAAAATAATGGTTAGACATCTAAACCCAACAAAAGAGCGAGGCTCTATCTAAAACTCTGAAGGTATGCCAGTGAACTTATTAGGTGTCTCGGTGCTTGTACTGTGACTGGAGACGGCGAATGCGAGTGTGTTAATTTGAGAACACATGCTATGCCTATAACAATGGCACCTTTTCCCCTCCACTTGGTATGCTTCACTGCATAGCACTGTATTGCAGCGAAGCTAACTTGAAAGGCAAATACTGCCAAGTGAATCAACTTGGTTTTGGTCCTTTTTTCTGCCTTTTTTTTAAGTTTCGTTGGTCCCGTCAGGATTGAACTAACGGATGTCAACTGCACAAATCAATGAAATTAGAACCATCTGCACACGTTGTTACAGTCAGATTTATGTGTTCCTGAGTGAGCATATAATGACTGTTGAGTGTGCATTGTCGTCCAAACTATGCTCCATTAACGCAATTACGCAGAGGGCTTCATAATGCACTTACTGCACTTCCAGAAAATCATATCACATGCCAAATTCAGTATTTGGGCATCAAAGTTTTCAGAGCATTGGTGGGGTTTTTGCATCCCAAAACAGCACCATATCATGCTCATCAACGGAATGTGACAGCCACTGAGCCTGCTTCTATTTCTTGTTGTCCATACAATCAACGATGCATAAAAATTTTTACAAGAGTTAACAGAGGAACTCTGTTGCTACGATCATTAAGCTACCGCGGGAGTAATAGGTAGTAAAAGGACTCGTATGGTCATTGTGCTGCTGCCTTATGATGTTCTTGTGAAGTTGTTTATTGTGCTTTATCATTTTAAATTTCCAAGAAATAATATTTTTCTAAACACACAAACACCATAAGTTTCTGTGCACATGCATAATTGTCGCGAATCTCTAAATTTAAAAGGCTGTGTTTTGAAGAGAATGATAAATATGCAGTGACAAAACTGTTTGAAGCCGGAAGGGTGAAGTCTGAACAGATTCATGTCCTGCCAATCATTCTTATGCTGGGTGAACCACCGTACTTGCAATCTGCCATAGACACTAGCACCGTAGTTTGCTCTAAGCAATGAGAAGTAGTTGAACAAGGAATGTCGCTGAAGTCAACGTTTCGACAACTGGAGTTTTCTTTGTCAGGGCAGCAAATGCGGTGAAGACAAGCCCTTTTGCCGAAATGGCTTCAGCGGAATTCCTTGTTTGACTACTGCTCATCACTTCAAGTCTCCATTTTCCTGTAAACTTCTGCGTTGTATAGATTGCTCAAGTAAGTTTTGTAGGATATACTCTGTAGCACGAAGACAAAAATATTGTCAGCACGATAGGAAATAGCATTTAAGTCCCAAAACTAATTTCTCCACATCCTCCAACTAGCCAATGTAGGACAAGGTAAAAAAACATGTTATTTTTAACAATTTTCTTAGCAACTCAGTGTTAGCAAAATGGGCTTCAGGAGAAAGCACCTTGCCCTAATTGCTACTTGCTGAAGCAATTATAACTTAAGTGCTACATAATGTTATGATAATAAATAGAAGCAAAGTATAAGTGATATGCTGCTTCTTCTATATCAATATGGTACAAGATTCTTTGTCTGCTGGATGTACTAGCAGTTGTGATTGGTCCTCCATGCATGCGTGCCTAGCTACTTATTAACGGGTCAATACCTTAAAAAAATTCGTTGGAAGTGTCGCTTGTGTCCTTGACAATGTTTCTACTTCTATTTGTTTCTGTTTAGAAGCAACATATGTATTTCAGAAAACCCTTTCAGTGTCAGGCTTTTTTTTTTTTTTTGAGGTGACACACCCACACCAATGTTCTTTTGTTCTCAGATATTATGAAATGAACACATGGTTTGTATTTGGTTGTGCAGAAATGAAAAAAATGACATGGATAATGGCAAATCTGCCTAGCCATGGTCCTCATATTCCAACCTGACAAAAGGAGCATGACAGGACAGAAACCCAGAATCATGCCTGCAAATTAGTGATGCTGAAAGGGCTAATGGAAATAAGGGCTACTTGGTAGCAAAGAAAAGCTTGTTAATGGCAATATCCCTACAGACAATGCAATTGTTCATTACATAGGTTATCAGTGGACTTGTCCTACTGACTTCTCCGCCCTTCAAAGTTGCCATCCTTATGCTATATTAGCCACAACTTCATCAGAAAGGTACAGACACCTTATTCCAAAAGAGTTTTGCTTTGACACAATTCTTAAGCTGAATACGGCTTGCAGCACCGGATCAGTGTCATCCTCTTTCTGTCAATGTTGTGCTTGATAAACAAGCCGAAGCATACACTTTGACAGATACCTACAAGAAAATAAAAACTCACAGTGCAAGGGGTACGAAGAGAGCACTCAGGAGTGCTGTGGCGATGGAGTAGTGGCGCCAGTCGGGAATGAAATAGGCGAGTGCAGCATGCAGTCCAATGCCCAAAGCAAAGACACATGGGAATAGTGTGCCCAGCAGTGCCCGCTTGGATGGCCCAACAAGTTCTGTCATGAGCACGAATGTAACGAGCGCTACAGCAGCCGTGGTCATGCCAGCAAAGAAGCGGCAGATGGCATGTAGTGCCAGGCTTGGGGCAAATGCCCCAAAGAATGTCATGACTGACATGGCGATGGCAGCGAATGGTAGTGTACGACGTCGTCCATACTGGTCAGAGATGAAGCCAAACACATAGGCACCAGACATAACGCCGGACATGAAGACTGCTTGCACCATCTTCACGAAGTATGCATCATGGCAGATGAGATTCCACTGGAAGAAGAAAAATGTAGCTCGTTAATAAATGCACTGCTGGTGTCCATGTTATCGAAGCTGTCAAGTCCCGCTTCTTAAACTAACAAGTTGAATGGTATTTGCATCTGAATAAAAAGTGGAAGATCACACTGCACATCATCTTTTGATGCAATGACACCAATGCACATAGGCTGAGCTGCAATAAAATGGCGCACTTATGTATGAGAAAAGAAAATATACATCAAAGAATTACAAATCATTATTGTATTCCTTTATAAATGAACTTAAATTTATAAGAGTTTGCTCGAGATGTGCAGTTGCAATAAAGTTTCAGTTGTACGAAGGTTGGTTTAATGAATATTTAATGAAAACTGCCGGGGCTTTTAGAAAAGCCCCGGCAGTTTATTTATGTATTCTACACAAAAATCGTTCAGTTAAACAAATTTCTGAATAGCAAATATTTCAGTTGAACGAACTTGACAGTGGACCTGGGCTCATTTATAAAATCAGTCTAACATTGTTTTGCGCCCTGCAGTGCTGGCTAGGCCGATGCCCACCGCCCCCGAATTGCCCCTACAGCGGCATAACAGTAACAATGGCTACAGTTAGAAACTGCTGGCATAAATCCTGCCATTCCCCCCTGTGTGGTGAAAGCAAGCAAGAGAAACAGTATAGTGAGATGATTGGCTACGGGATGTGGACAGAGGTCTGCCACCAGCAGACCTCTGGATGTTGACAGCAACAATTCGTTTGAAGACTGTGTGCAGTGTGACAGTCAGCTCGTTACCTGTGCTGAACTAACAGATATAGAAATTGTTTCCAGTGTCCATTCCAAAGAATAGTGCGATGAGGAAGATGCAATGGCAGAGGCAGATTCAAATCCTGTAACTCTGGCTGTGGCTGTAGGATGCCTTGGAAAGGTGCGAGACTTCCGTGTTTCAGCTACAAGCTGTGCCAGAGGAAGTGCACAAAAACATAGACTCTCTGCATGGCTTTGTCACTTCTTATACTTTAGAAGAACCAGTGCAAATGAAAATTAGATTTTTTTCCTTCTTTTTTTCATAATGCGATAGGCAGCAACATAACTGCTACGCCCTTTGTATATATTGATGTACACAACTCCGTATATTGAATTTCACACTTCTGAGTCGATGTCTGCTGCGCCCTATGCTGTTCCATATTCTACTGAATATTCAGTTAAGTGAACTTTCAGATAAGCGAATTTTTCTTTGGGTTCCTTGAAGCTCATTCAAGTGAGAGTTCATTGTGCTGACATACTGCAGGTTATCAACGGAAACTAGTCAACAGAAACAAAGTTTTGTTTTCAAAAACTGCGGACGGTGTTAAAGGATGGCATGAACAGTTGAGAAAGATAAATCATATAAATTCGGTAGCTCAAAAATGAACACACGACTGACACAACTCGTACCGTCAGTAAACGGAAATAAATTGAGTCGTTCTACACTCTGACATACCTCAGACGTAAAGAAGTTCTTATGCGGCACTGACAATTACAATGAAACTACGCGTCGCTCCAAGCCAGCTTACCTCGGTGGCTATTGACGTAAACCTCGACGTGTAGTGCGGATGCTCGCATCGGTCGTTCACGCAGCCCGACGATGAAGGTGTTGAGCCATTCCAGCACTGAAACTCCGGCGCCGCGCCGGTGAACACAATTTGCAGCATCTCCCCGCTGACAAACAACCCGCCGAGGATAGCAGTGTAGATAAAGTAGAGGATCTGCTGTGCCCCGACTTCGCCAACAATGTGAAACACTTGGTCGACATCCATTCTGCCTGCACAAAGCGATATGTTCGCAGCAACAACGCTTCAATGTAACCAGTGAAACCTGACAAAACAGACTATAGAGTCGTCGCTGCTACGCGGTTCCTCTGTGCTACCACACCACACTTCGGTTGCTTCGGTGTCGTGTCAAGGCGCAGCGACGCAACCGTAATGTGAGTGACAGTCAACACAAGAAACCGACTCGCCGCCGCATAGGCATGTTTTCCAGGTGCGAGCGTCGGGCGCATGTGAGCACACGAGAGGGAAACTTAGCTGCGATGATACAGCGACGCACTTGCCATGCTTGCTTCAAAACGTGTGGTGAAACTGTATCGGCAAGAAAACAACGCTAATTAGAAGCGCACGTCGTATCAGTCAGGTAGCGCGTCTCAAGCGTTAACACGTCCACATAGAATAAAGAACCAACTACGTCCAGCTGCAGAGTCGCACGTCGGCTGCCTCCGATTCCTCACCACGGGGTCGGTGGTTGGCTGGGTTAACACGGTCAGATGCGAACCTAGCGCACGCTCTAGACGCTCTAGTGGCTCTAGGTGTCGGCGTCACAACGCGCTTCCGCTCTCGCTTGGAAGAGCGCTCGTGCCGCCAGCGATATACGACTGATAACTGCCGCTTTCTCCGTCCACGGTTGCGCGTAACGGTCTGACGACGCTCGCAATGTTATCTGGACAAGGAGGTTTGCTTAAGATTATATGTGGCCTCGCAGAACTTGTCGGCTGTCTTTCAACTTATTTGTTCTGTTTTTCTGCGCGGAAAACACGGATTATCGCTTCCAGGCCAAATGTGCACGTGTTGAAAGAGTTGCAAAAACGTTTAACGTTTTTTCCTCATGACGTCCAAAAGCATGAGATTTATAACAATACAAAGCAGATACAGACAGGATACACCGTTTTGGACAAAAGGCGTGTAAAAGTTAACGTCCTAAAAAAAAAGAAAGAAAATTTGAACTGTTTGAATGTTGTTCACGAATTTACATGGTCCTGTAAGCAACTGAAGTTCACGGTCTGGAAAAAGAAATATATATATATTATGGAAAACAGGTGACAGAGAAGTAGTCAGGGCGAGCGCATTGCTTTGACTTTTTGTATGTATTATTATTGTTTTCAATCATGGGTCCCGGTTCTAGACTGATCCCCCATAGTGGGTATGTGCCATGTATTTGAGGAAAGAACATACAACCGAACGCAGCCCCACAGATTAATCATTCCATTCCTTTAAATGCCAGTCACTATTTTTGCAGCCAACTACAACACACGCCTTCCCTCTACTGCTCCGCATTTTACAGCTTGAATGTAGCACAGTGTGTTAGTTGCATTTTCGGCAGCTGATTGCACAAAATCATGACAGAAGCCGTAGTGGTTTCATGTTCGACTGCATTTCGTGGTGTGAGCTATACACTCTAAGAAAATTTTACATCCTTTGAGTCGTATCTTGACAGACAACAATAAACGCAATCTGTCTTTTCCGCATTTCCTTTCTTTAACGCTGCTAGCCCGGTACTTTTCAGTAACGAGCGGCATGCGCGTTATCAGCATGACATAGCATTGCCGACAAGAAAGTAACGGGCGCGGCGTTTTCAATTAAGAAAGGAAACGCAAGCAAGGCATGTGACGATTATTGTTGTGTGGCAGATATACATCCCAAAGGGTGTAAGCTTTTTTTTTAGAGCGTACACTCTTGAAAGAAACTACACCCTTTGTGGCCCCTATTTTGTCCCACACTCTAAGAACAGTTTACACCCTTTGGCTTGCCCCTTCTGCCACACAAAAATAATCGTCATCTGCCTTGATGCGTTTCCTTTCTTTATCGCTGCAAGCCCGGAACTTTCCAGCGACGAACGGCACACGCGTTATCAGAAGGGGCACTCCAAAGGGTGTAAACTGTTCTATGCTGATAACGCGCGTGCCGTTCGTTACTGGAAAGTGCTGGGCTCGCAGCGATAAAGAAAGGAAACGCATCAAGGCAGATGACGATTATTTTTGTGTGGCAGAAGGGGCAAGCCAAAGGGTGTAAACTGTTCTTAGAGTGCACAACAACACATGTAGTGTATCGTTGTGGGATAAATATACACCTCAAAGGGTGCAACCGTTTGAAGAGTGTATAGTTGGCTGTGGGCACATAAGAACACCCTCAAATGTGTAATTTTTAAAAAAATTTTCAGTGTGCAAATGGTTGTTTAATTTTCTTCGTTTCTTCTTTAATTTTTTAAAAAAATTTCGGCACATTTCTAGCTTGCCAGTTTTGACCTACAGCAAGTGGCTCTCCATGAGCGAACAAGCCTCTTTCATCAGAATGTAAGATCAAATTTGAGTACGTGGGATAAAAACCGGGAGAGAGAGAGAGAGAGACCACAGCAGCACAGGGCCTTCTAACTGGTCTACTGAAGTTTAGGGAATCGTATTCACCCAATACTTATGCTTTAATTGTCAAAGGATCTGTCCGCGATTTTGTGGCATAATTCTCCCAAAGAAAACAATTGAGTTGGCCGTGGCCCATTTCTCGTTTTTGTTCAAAACCTGTCCGCGAAGTTCGCCTTCCTCGTTTGTCTCAACGCACAGGTGTAACATCTCTACCGCCGAGCCGCTAAGGGGCCCCTCGATGACCGAGGGAGCGGAGAGCGCATGCTAAAATATGGGGAGATCACTCAGCATTATAGATTGGCTCGTAGACTGGTAGCCCCGCCAGACCCAAAATTAAACAACAGACAAGCAGTCGCGTGGAGACGACTACAAACTTATACGTATTCGCATCCGGTTATGGCGAACCACATGTTCCCCGAGGCCAGGAGCGATAGATGTAATCTTTGCGGGGCGAGAGGGACCCTCGACCACATAATATGGGAATGTCCGTACTCTCCCGGGGGAGCGCACAAAATAGGTAGTAGAGACACCTGGGAGACCCTGCTGCGCAGCTCGGACTCTGAGCTCCAGCTCCTGCTCGTCCAACTGGCTGAAGAGGCCGCTGCGACCCAAAACCTCCCAGCCTGCATCTGAGGCGGCGGCACTCGCCCCTTGACCTGCGTGTTGGGGGGGTGGGTAGATCACCTTATCCGTTGGACAATAAAGTTTATTCTATCTATCTATCTATCTATCTATCTATCTATCTATCTATCTATCTATCTATCTATCTATCTATCTATCTATCTATCTATCTATCTATCTATCTATCTATCTATCTATCTATCTATCTATCTATCTATCTATCTATCTATCTATCTATCTATCTATCTATCTATCTATCTATCTATCTATCTATCTATCTATCTATCTATCTATCTATCTATCTATCTATCTATCTATCTATCACAGAAGTGGACGACACCCTCGCAACCTGGTCGCTACTATACCGTCGAAGCGGTTGTTCTTTTCCTAGCGCACACAAAAGCGGATAGGTTTCACAAATGCCCCCGTTTAGAAAACCTATACATATATAGATAGCAGCGCGTTCTCCAAAATTCTAACCTTGTGCCTCCGTTGTCACGGGCGATTAGGTCTTTGTTCTTTGTCCCGCAGCAGTCAAGCTACTCTAGTATACGCTTTTCCTTTCGCGCTCTTAGTCAACATTTATCCGCACTCGGCTTCGTTTTTCCTCTTTATCTCATTCGCACTAGCGCAGAATCTGAAATGCCTCAAAGACAATGGGCTATTCTTTCATTGACGGCCAACAGTTTTTCACCGTCCACTGTTCGCCGCATATGGAAGTTGTCGCCCATCAGAGATGACTATTGTTTTGTCTGAATCTGCGATGCTTTGTTGGGGCCATCCTGTAGTTTGTTTTATTTGTGAATCGTACAGGATTAAAGCTGCCCCCCCGCTCCCTCTTCCCATACAAATTCTTCAAGTAAACATCCTCATTTTCTTCCTTAAAAAATGTAAAAGAAAGCTTTGTTTCGGTTTAAGTTCACATTTGGTGGTTGTGTGTAATGAACGAAGAAATAGGCGATTTACTTTCCAGGATGGTTCACTAGTCTAAGTGGGGAAGGAGATGGCAGACGTAAAAATATATAGACGAGTAAAATATACAGAGGCGTTCGCATAGCGATATTTTCGAATGGAATCTGAATATATATGTATATATATACATATATATATATATATATCAATTGGCTTCGAATACTGACTTGAATACTGAATACTGAATTAGAGAACGCACACTTTCATTGCGGACAAAGTGAACTTCACAATAGGATATTTTGCCTAAATCGATTAAATAAATCTGCAGGAAGTCAGGAAGAAAGATACATTAATGATGACGTAAATAATTGCAAGATATCATGAAAGAAAGAAAGAAGTAAAGAAAGCGATTCTCTACGCACCACATTAGAAAGTTGTGCCTCTCAGTAGTGGCACACTATTTCCACGGGATATGCATTAACAACACGCATTTGAGGCGGCCTTAGCGCTTTTATTTCAACCGTTAGAAACAATTAAGCCACCATTCTTATGGCGTACTGTTTGGCCAAAGACACACAAATATGCAAAACTTTCGTATATAAAATCCTTTAATGAAACTCGTCTCGAATAACGAAGACTAATTAATTCGCGTTCGAAATTGTGAATATTTGGACACCTCTAGAAGAAAGGCAAGAGGAAGGACAACGAAGAAGGAGAAAAGGTTGCGAGAGAAGAAGAAGCTACATCGTCTTCGCAGTTGGAACGCAGGTATTCAGAATACTAGTGTTCTTTATTCAGTAATTACGTCCTGTAGAAAAGAAATAATCTTTGCCGGGGGTCTTTAACTCCCATCATGCTTCTTGGGGTTATGATACTGATTCGGGAGGTAAACGTTTGGGGAATCGGGCTGCTAACAGTAATTTACCATTCGTTAACGAAAGGACAGCCACATTTGCTTGTTGTCGATCTCTTTCAGCGATAGATCTTACTTTCACGAGCTTTAATTTGCGTATCTACACATGGTCTGCTATAAACTGGGGCACGAGCAGTGACCATCTTCCTACATTTTTTGAGCTTGTATTAACTTAAATTACTGCGCATTCATATACTTTCATTAATAACAGCACATTTGAAAAGGTCTTACGCATGGCTTTATCTAATCAGCTATGGGATAATGAAGAAAATACCGCAATTTATTTTCTGTTTTAAAAGATTCTGTACGGAAGTCTTGGTTCACTGTGCACACCACTAAAAGTGGGTCTTCTAACCCTTGGTGGAACACGGAGTGCTCACGGGATTACAGGATAAGAGAAGCAATGTTACAATAACTACTTCATAACCAGTGTCCTAGCAATTGGAGAGACAATAAGTTTCCGGCAGCAACATCTGAAAGAGCAGTTGCAAATGCGAAAGGCAGCTTTGCTTGTAAGCACTTCGACTATCTTTCAAAGGCCACCAACAGTAAAATACTTTTTCGATTTATGAGAATTAAAAAGGTCATTCCGGCAACAAATAAACATCGACTTTGTGCCTCCAACACCCTGAAAATTGGCCAAATTACTGGAAGATATATGCTAAAGGTCTAGAAGTCGCTTTAAGTCTATTTTGCCCTAGCACGCTACGTCGCCTACCCATGGTGAAGGCTTTGAAGAAGTTTCGGAACTGACAAATGTAGTAAGCCATCTGCCCGATTGAGCGCCAGGTACCGACGGCCTCACTATGCCAGTGATAAAACATTCTCTAATATATCGCGTCACGCATTGCTTGCTATGGTAATACATTTTATTAAGGATTCGAGGATTTCTCCGGAACGGAGATTTGCAAAAGTATAACCATTAATAAAAAAACCAAGGTGCCAGTTATCTACTAGATAACATTAGGCCAATATCCGTTACATTTAACCTAGTAAAACTCATCGAAAGAATCTTAGACGACCGCAAATATAATTGGCTAATAGATAACATGATTTTGAGCCCATGCCGGTTAAATTGGCTTCAGACGTGGGTGCTCGATTTGGTGTAAACGATTTGGTGTGCCCATGTCAACCTAGAAAGCCTTATTCAACTACCTTGATGTGAGAAAGAATATGCAGCCTTAACTACTTTGGATATCACTGAGGCGTATGACAGTGTAGAGCGTGTGAGCCTAATAACCGCGCTTCAGAATGCAAGTCTGCGAAATGATTTTGCCGCGTGGGTGTATGCATTTTCAAACAGCAGGAAATTTTACTGCTCTCAATGTGGATTGTCTTCCTTAACATATAAAGTGTCAAGAGTTCTACACCAAAGATCAGTCCTATCGCCATTGCTGTTTAATGTTTTCTTAAGTACTGTTACTTTGCAATGGAATGTGAACGTGAACGTATACGCCGATGACATCGCATTTTTTTGCTGCATCGGTAGATGTGCATACTTACTTTGTTTAGCGCAAAACAACGGACACAAGAAAGAAGACAGCTAAAGCCTACCTATACGTCGGCTAAAGCCGATCTATAGGTACATAACCTTCTCAATATCTCCAATTACGTATAATCCACCGCCACATCTCCTTCTGGCTTCCATCTGAGCTATTCAGAGAATGATAATTGGTGGCCCTCAACACACTTTGAAGTTTCTCTTAGAAAACTACGCTGTCGTATTCCACCGTTAAAGTTTCATTTACACTGGTCTGGTCTGGCTTTGTCCCTTTTTTGTTATCGTTATAATGTATCTGCATCGATTGAACCTAGCTTGTCATGTCCTACCACCAGTTTTCAAAGCAACGAAACATTTAAAAGTTCCGTTTCGCCGATTTGGGCTATCATTAACTTCGCGAGCCGTTCTATCCCTTGGAACATCTTTACTGGGATTCAGCCACAGGAACGACTGTATTACAACTGATAGCTTTGTCAGGGGCACAAAAAGATTACCTTATTAAATTTACAAAATTATGTGTTATTCTTTTTCGTTTTATTTCTTACCATTAAAATCTCCGCTTATCTTCTTCTTATCTCCACATTTTTGTTCTTCTCTCACACTTATGATATTGCCTGATTCTTGGCCAATCCCTGGTACTGTATTTGAGCCCTTGTTTGGAAATAATAACAATATCCTTTCTTGCTCAGCCACAAGTGCATGTTCTTCTAGATCAGTTTTCCAGTTTATGACCCTTTTACAGATATTTCTTGGCTGGAAACTTGTTTCTGTGCTTGAAGAGGGCTAGCGGAAATCGGCCGCCGTTTGAGTTGGGTGAAGTGGCCTAGGCGGTATCTGCTTTGAAACGCGGTGGTTTTATGGCTAACCGCCACAAATGCCTGCAGTTCCGCCAGATAACTAAAGATTTGACCTCCACGCCGATAACGAATCTGCCATCGTAGTGTACTGATGGCATGTTGGGATAGTTTCAATAACTGCGGTTTGGTTGTCTAGTACGGTCCATCCACAGTGCCTAGAAAGAAAAAAAAGCGTTTAGAAATAAAAACATGCCGTTTGACTTGTATGAACTGTTGGGTGCTTAGTTTTATCCATGACAACTATTCACGAAATTATTATTGAATATCTGTGCCCGTGAGAACTGTTTACAAAATTAAGAATGAAAGTATTGGTTGGGTTGTAGGAACTGCTGAATGCTTATTTTGATGTTCACTTAACATTACTTTCGAGTGCATTGACAAGGCTCCCGTCGCTACAGGGAAGCTTCTTGCTGAACATAAAATAACGCGGCATAAACAAAAGTCTATTGGGAAACGATGGATTGCAAGTACAGTCTCGAAACAAAGCATGTGGAAATATGTTCTGCTCTGTGAAAGACCTCGCTGGCCTGCCGATGACCAACTTTGGGTCTTCGAAATTTAGGAACTCCATAACGCAAAATTTTTTTCGCCTTTGAAATTGCAGTTGAACGCCTTCGTATAACGAATAGCTTGGGGCTTCCGAAATCATTCGTTATACAGGTAACTTCGTTGTAAAGGTCGCGCGCAGCTCGCAGTCGAACTCTGACAAAATTATTCCTTCGTTATATAAGTTATTTCATTGTAGAGGCGTTACTTGTAGAGGCGTTCGGTCTTAAATCATAACGCAATATGTCGCGCAGGATCCGAGAGTATAAACCGAGCACCTGTCCGCGTCTCCCCACTTGGGAACTGCGCCGGTGATTCCTCCTCCGATGGATGCTTCGGCGTTCAGCAAAGGTGTTGACAGAGAAGGCGACGTCGTCAGCGAGAGAGGAAGGGTGGGCAGGGCAACCTCGCTGCCGGAGCACGCCAGGTCCCCAAAGAACAAGCGCTCCATTCTGCACAGCCGCTTCCACATCAAGCTAATCGCCACCTACCTGACGCCCATACTGCTGCTGCCGCTCTTCGTCTTCCACAATACCCCGGTGAGCTGCGCCCTATAGGCGGCTTCGCGCGTATACGCAGTAGCGGCGAATGCGCTGAGGTGAAGTTCACCGTACGAGCAGTAATTGCAGCGATACGCGGGGTACGAGCGAGACTTGCTCCCTAAGATCCCACGCAGGCAGGCACCCTGCACAGAACAGAGCAAAAATCAGTTTGGGCTGGTAAAGTGTTACTCCAACGTTCCATTTGTATTAATTTTTGTGGGAAGAAAGTCTTTATTAATAAAGAAGAGAAGACCGCAAAGCTTTTAGCGCCAAGCCTCGGCGCCGGTACGTGAGTGTCATGTCACAGATTTAAGAGAGAGAGAGAGAGAGAGAGAGAGAGTGAGAAAAGCTCTTAAGTGAGAATTATTCGTTAGAGAAAATTCGTGCCACTTTTCATGCTGGACATATTACTTAGCTAAGGCGGCCGGCCAATGGCAAGGAGCACTTATGGACGAAAATATTTGTGAATTCGGGCCCTCGAAACCGACTATGCCGATTCTTTTGTTCCTTCATAATACATTGTTCTTCATAGCCCGTTCGTTACCGATGGATGGTTAAACTAGCAAAGTCATAGTAGACGCTGTCAAAATACATGACGAGAGAGTGACAGTTTTGCTATTGTATAAGCGCGATTAACTAATGAGGCTCACAGCAGTTGAATATTTATTCAATTTTAATATGCATACATAACTAGATGTATATAATTTGCAGAAAGAGGTTTAATAGTAAAACACTGTAGGGGGACCAGTTATAGTATGTTACAAATAATAAAAATACCACTAAACAGCAAAAAACAAAAAAACAAGGAAAATGTAACTAATGAAATACTTAGTATAAGAGTAATACTGTAGAGTAATAATTAATCTATAGTTATTAGTGTAACTATGCTATATTGCTACGTGTCACTCGAAGAAGATGCAGATGCAGATCCTTGGGATTTAGTTTGATGTGCCCATATCAGCCACTACATGAACTGAAGGCGACGACGTGCCTTGCTTTATCTGGGCTGGCTTTCATCTTGCCCGGTGCTTACCACGGCACACTTGTAAATGTACCATGTAAATAGTTTCCCGCCTACTTGGTTTCAACGTAACAACATTATATTAACTATAAGTAACCGCAAATAACTATAATATTAAACTATATAGTACGAACTGTATATAGTGTCCAGAAAAAGGCCACATTTAGTTTACATTTCTGATAGCGTCCTTCTCTTTCTTTTTAATCAGAGACTACGCGAAGCAGAGCTGCTGCTGAAACGTATTGTATCACATTCTCCTCCCCCTCTTGACTGTTGTCATCAGGAGAGTGTTGCAGGTTATCAACAGTTAACGTGCACTGTTGATGCAGAAGACGCGCTGCGCCTACGTGATGGTGTTGGTGTTCATCAACTGGGTGACGAGGACCCTGCCGCTAGGCGTCACGGCTCTCATGCCCCTGCTCTACCTTCCCGCGCTGCGCATAATCAGCTACGACCAAGTCGTCGGCATGTACATGAACGTGAGTGGGCATCAAGCATCTGCATCTATAAGAACTGCCGCTGTTGGCCTTATATTTTTTTCTCTTGCGAGCATCTCGCTACATCGACACTAGAAATCCCCTGGAACCCTCCGTGCGTGTTTGCTAACTCGCCAAGAGAAATTTTGAAAGGTAACTAAAGTCAGCAATAGCGAAACGAGCGTTATTATGTGGTGCAATGTATTAGCTAAATTACGATTACGATTCTGCAAACACTATAGGAAGGAACGTATAAGACACGTGACTTTATGACGTCATATTTAATTACGCCGACAGTCGAGTGCGATTGGTTGAACGGGATCACGGGCACCGCAACGTCAGTACCATCGAAGGCAGACACGCCAGTTAAGTGTTGCTATATTTCTCTTGCAAATGTTCCAATAAATCTCGTTAAAGATTCACTGCAATCAATGTGTGAATGCGTAATATTTAAAGGAACATTTTATTCAAATGAATGAAGGAATGAATTAATGACATTTTTATTGAAAAGGCTGGCGCTTTAGTCTACGAAGGGCGTTCTAAGGATTTCAGCTATGGTAACGTGTGGAAAGATTGGGGTAAACTGATGACGCTGGTCACCCTCTATAAAATACCACATTTTCTAAACGAGCCATTTTACCGCAGAACTAGCTCAAAATCCGCTAATATGGAGAACTTCAGGAACGTGTGCTATATTGTAGAATTTGACTTTAGGCTTTCCTCACTATAGATGAGAGAAATAACGTCGTATTAATATGTAAATTGTTGAAGTCGGGTACATATCCATTTTAGGGTAACCACTCTGAGTTCCTGTGCGAGCTTTCTCCCTGTATACCGTGTCTTACCAGTACGCACCTACGGGGCAGAAACCTGGAGGCTTACGAAAAGGGTTCTACTGAAATTGAGGACGACGCAACGAGCTATGGAAAGAAGAATGATAGGTGTAACGTTAAGGGATAAGAAAAGAGCAGATTGGGTGAGGGAACAAACGCGAGTTAATGACATCTTAGTTGAAATCAAGAAAAAGAAATGGGCATGGGCAGGACATGTAATGAGGAGGGAAGATAACCGATGGTCATTAAGGGTTACGGACTGGATTCCAAGGGAAGGGAAGCGTAGCAGGGGACGGCAGAAAGTTAGGTGGGCAGATGAGATTAAGAAGTTTGCAGGGACGGCATGGCCACAATTAGTACATGACCGGGGTTGTTGGAGAAATATGGGAGAGGCCTCTGCTCTGCCCTGCAGTGGGCGTAACCAGGCTGATGATGATGATGATGATGATGATGATGATACCGTTAAACTCGCAGAACACAGTTCTCCTGACGTTGGCGGCCATCATGATGTCGATCGCGATCGAGACGACCAACCTACACACGCGCATCGCGCTCTGGGTGCTGCTGCGGTGCGGCCAGTCGTTGCGCAATATCATGGCCGGCTACACCGTGGCCACGTTCCTCATCACGCTGCTACTCAAAAACAGCGCCACGCTGGACATCATGGTGCCCGTCGTGGACGCCACGGTGCACGAGATACACTACATCTACATGAAGGACATGTACACGCAGCGCGTCGGAAAAGACGCCAAGAGGAGGCCGTCCATCCCCTGTGAGTCGTGGGGAATCTTTTTAGAAGACAAGGTAGTCTTTGTTGACTTCATGCGGGTTTGGCGTACCTGAGATCTGGTTATCTATATTATAACCTCTTAACAAAAGGGGGCAATTTCGTTACTTCGGAGCGCCGTGCGAACATGAAAGAAGAATTGGAATGTAAGCCTCAGTTAACCAATGGAGAAGCGAAATTTAGTCGCTGACTAGGAAAAATTAACGCTACGGGCGTTTTTTAGCACCGACGTTGGAGAAAACTAACCACATTGCACCATAGACTGAACTCCTTCTGGGATCAGCCCACTTAGCCTTTTGGTCGAAAGAAAAAAGGGGCTATGTCAACCAAAGTCGAGGCGAAAGAAGACAACGTCGACGTACATGCGCGTTAGCGAAAGCGAATGAAAAAGCCGACTTGAATAAAAGAAATAGAGGGTTTGAAAGAAAGTAAGGTTTCACAGTGCAGCGAAGAAACAGATGCAAATAATGAAAAAGTATCTTGGAATTATGAAAAATTGCATAATTTTTAAGGCCCCAGTTTCACTACGTACACCACACATGTTGACCCTGTTTTCATTCGAGTCGACTATGGATAACTTGCCTTCTTCTTTTAGAGTCCAGCTCTTAGGCGCCCGTTCCTGCGGCGAGTGTCGGCGTTGTCCCTCGGTGTAACCGCGCGAACGAGCACAGCGAAAGGTGAAAGCGAACGTGGTGCGCAGCGTGAGGAGGGAAGCGTAGTGTCGCTCAAGACTTGCGACGACCGCTACGAGACGGCGCCAGAGGAGCGCGTCGTCGTCTGTTCGCCAATGGCATCCGGCGAGCGCGTCACACGGCACCAAATAACGCGTTGCATGAGCGGATGTCTGTCTGCGGCGGCTGCTGTGAATCGCTCCCACGAGTCACCCACGCGCTGCCCGTCGTGATCTTCCGATTAGCGGGGCACTCACTTCACACTTCGTTCTGTTTGAACCGTGCCGCACGAGACAGATGGTCCGCGCCAGTCAGTATATCGCGAAATGAAAACGCGTGTAGAGGCGCGCTCAAATTTTGTATGAGGGAGTATATATCGTAATCGTCGGCGAATTTTTTTTCTTTTGTTATGGCAAGTGTTGTGTGTAAATGGGGATCAAAGAAGCTTAGCAACTAAAATTTCATTGCGTCCTTGAGCAGCTGCTCAGAACTAACCTCAGCAAAGAACCTACGAAGTCACGGTAATTAATTTATTAGGAATTTTTTTTGTTCATTTACACAGTGACTTAGGGTTTGGGTACTGAAGCTGGAGAAACAATTGCGATAGACTGATTACACTGAGAGGCTCACTTCGCTGTAATTATGCCGCGGATGATGACAGTGGTAGTCCAAAACGTGCTGAATGGGACTTAGGACGGCTGGCACGTTGTTTCATGCCAATTTCCTGAGTGGTGGTTCATAACATGTTGAATAGGAGGACGGCTGGAGCGTTGATGCTTGTCTTTTTCCTGACGCTTTTGTTCCCACGACAACAGGCTGTAACTACTGCATTTAAGAGGAGGGAGGTGAGAAAACGGAGATTAGGAGAGAATATGATTATGTAACATAGAGAGGTTGAGGAAGATCCATCTCTACTTAAACATGGGGACGAAAATAGCTACTTTAAAAGAACAAAACATGCAGCTGTCCACAACAGTATGCTCAGGCTTGCCTGAGCTCAAGTACAGCGGGAATAACAGCGAGCATTCTATAGATACAACGGCGCTGGCAATGTAGGCGTGCTTGCACTTCACAGCCTGGTCAGACCTATTGACAGGAGCTCGAATTTTGACTGATGTCATCTCGCAAGTGACGTCACCTGAGCTTCGCAGGCACTCCTCGCATACGCTTTTTTTACTCTGACGCAATTAACTATGCTCTCAAGTTTCATATTGAAGCAGCATGACGACGTAAGTTTGCCGCTTCGATGTCTTGTGCTGTTACGTCTCAACACTGCCATGGGCATTAATTAGACGTTTGCTTCGTAGCAACCCCACTGTGTTATCCAGAAGTCAACACAGCGCTGACACCAACTGTTGGCGGGTCCACAAAAGACCCCTCTACCTGCACCTGTGAACTTGAGCCAATGATGAAAAGGGCCAACGTACGTCGAATGCTACCGTGGGAACGGCTTAGACTTAGAATTTCCAGGTTGCTACGCGCCTGCTAAATATGCGGGGGCGAAGGTACCACATCGGAGGTGGAGTTCGGCGGAACGGTGCGATATCATATAGGCAGGATATGGTGACCGATTAGGTGAATGTGATTGGCCGTGATGCAATAATCAGATTCCCTGGCCCAGGGATTACGATGGTATTAAAAGCGGAGACCTTTCGTGCAGTGAAGGTGGATTGACGTGTCCTAACGGAAACTCAGACGTTTAAAATCTGGAGCCAGTGTAGAAAATGCAAAATAAACCCTTTTATGCGAAGCATACTAGCCGCACAACCACGCTCTTCCTTGCTGCGCCGCGCGCGGCCGCGTAGCTACCATATGACGTCACAACAGCTGCAAAAGCGGAGGCTCAACTCATGCGCTCGCTTGCGGCCGCGTAGCTACATAGCCGGGTCTCAGCTCGTGCGCTCGCCTGCATGAATTGTTTCTTCGTCTAGCCGAACCAAATATAGCCAAGCAACAGCAGTTCACCAGGCTAAACAGTGGTTCAACAACTAAAATAAAGGCTAGCATGCTTCGCATCCTGGGCTTAACCTTAGCTAAGCCACAGCCATTTTTTTCCTTCATTCCTACTACCGTACGTACTCGTCAATGGGCTTGCTGGATTCCTTGCCCGAACGCCACCTCGAGCCGCAACAGTGCCGTACTCGTACCGTATACCTTGGTGCTCCCGAAGTATGCAGGCAACTTTCCTTTGATGACAGCTTTCTTTTCACTCAACATGGACAAAAGTGTATTACCCATGCTTACAGGCACATATTGACTTTGTTTTCTTTTTTTGTTTTGTTTTTACGTTAAAGCTTATATATGGTGTCAACATTCGTGTGACTCTATGAAGGTATTTTAGTTGTGTTAGTAATTCAACTAGGTGACTTAACGCTTTAGTTCTATTTCAGACCTTGTGCGCAATTTCACGCCCGTGGTTTCAAAGTCTCTTTCCTCTCACGTGGCGCAGACATTGCCAGTGCTCTCAACTTGGACGATATTCAGATGCGGCGTATAACAACGTGAGTATATCTCCACCGCTGATAGATTTAAAATTTCAGCTCAGTATCGTCCGTAAGAAAGGAATAAGCGACATGGATATAGAAAAATAGGTAACAGAAGAGTGAAATGCTGATAACGCAAACAACGTAGCTGCAGTGTATTGTAGGCGGCCCTCATACCTTGAAACAAAACTTAAGGCCACCAGCTGTGTTGGCTCAGTGTTCATGCTACGAGCACGATGTCACGCGCAGGTTCGATTATCCGCTGTGGCAGCCGCACTGCGATGCCACAGAGTTGGATATACTCGCGCGCTTATGTACTCGCCGAAGAAACCCATGCTGGCCCAAAAAGTTTCGGTGCTAGTCTCTATGGCGACTGTCACAGGGCTGGTGTTGGTTCGCGATGTTAATCAACACTTACGACAGCGCTAGTCTGGATACCCGTTTCGTAGCCTTTGTTAACTGTGTCTCTAGAATTTTCCCAAGTGAGCCTTTTAACATATTGATATAAAAGTTGGGTCCTCTTTGAGCGACGTTCGTATGATATTTTTTTGATGGATTAAGGGGTGGCGGTGACAATGCCATACCAAATCGGATATTTGCGAAACAGCTAGGGGCACGAAAATGATTCGCAATCGATGTTCTACAAACAGCGCATACATTGCGAGGCGCAGCGGCACAGACGAAACATTGGCTGTTGATTTCGTGTGCACAGGAGGTTCATAAAAATCCGCAAGGTGCTCCTGATCACGGTCGCTTACACGGCTAGCCTCGGCTCCGTGGGCACTCTCAGCGGCACCATCACAAACTACGTCACCAAAATGATCGTCACGTCGTGAGTGTTGTGCCTACACGGTTACTTTCTACGGCATTTGAGTCAATCCTCATAGAGCTCTATGCAGATCTGGGGCTTTCGCATGGCAGTTTTGAATCGCGCTTGATTACGGCCCTGCTCGACTCGATCCTTCAAGCTTTGAACGAAATCGTCGAACGTGATCGAACACCACTGTCGGTACGCTCGAGCTGAGTTAGTTGATAAATGTAAAGCAAGAACAGAAGTTAACGAGAGTTAAGCTTTCAAACAGATTAAATAATAACGTAGTGCTACGCGTTAAGGTTTTTGCGCGGATGCACATGAATTTGCAAGTCAGTGTTTGCATTGTGTAGCACTGATCGGATTATTGAAATTGGGGCTGCTAAGCACGAGGTCGCAGTTCAAATCGCGGCTACGGCGGCCGCATTTCGATGGGGGCGAAATGCGAAAACACCCTTGTACTTAGATTTAGGTGCACGTTAAATAACCCTAGGTGGTTCCGCAGTCCCTCACTATGGCGGGCCTCATAATCAGATCGTGGTTTTGGCACGTAAAGCCTCATAATTTATTTTACTTAATGAAATCTAACCATGTGTTTTACCTAGCAATAAAAAGAAAACAGCGGCATCATTGGAAATGTTTTGTTGCATTGTTTTGTTATCAGAGACATATTTGTCAACTACAGCATACGAGAACATTCGCACATGTTGAGCTAATGACGTCTGGTTCCCGCAAAAGGTTTGAGGTTGCCATGAAGCAGAACACCATTTCGCGTTCACGTTAGAAAACATTCGATGCAAGGTTAATGAAGTTTAATGAGTTTAATGAACATCGACGCTTTTGGAAAAACAACGGATCTTAAGGCATGGGCCTGTCGTCGTGTCACAAAAACGCTCTTATGGACAGCCCGGCACTTTCGGAATGGTAGAGTCACGAATCGAAATCAAAACGACCCTGCCCTGGGGAAACCACGGAAGGCTTCAGCTAATTTGTGTCTTGTGTTTCCTCGCAGGCGATTCCCCAAGGTAGACTCGGTCACGTTCCTGTCCTGGATGACCGCTTTCCTCCCGGTTGCCTTCTTCGAAGTTTTCATGGCGTTCATCGTGTTGTACTTCATGCACATGCGACGACTGTGAGTGCTTTTTCTTTTCTTTTCTGGTTGTGCCTTTCAGTTATCTCTTTTCTAGTTATCTACTTTCTAGCTATTTATTTTCTTCAGTTCTACGCGATCAAGCTGACGCCATCCCTGCTTAGACTACATAACACGAAGTGGTCCGCAATTTACAACTCGAAAAATTTACCGTGATTAAAAAATGAAAGATTCTCTCGCAGTACAGAAGACAATCCCGTGATGGGTTCTTGCAAACATATTTCGACCCTCCGTCTTATTAGGTCACGAGGACTCTCGTTCCGTAAGTGCGTCAGTGGTGCTTGAAAGCCACTGGTGATCGAGATTGTAAATGTATACCTGCGTTAGTGCACTGTATTGCAGAGCCCGTTTTGGCATCACCGCGGGGCAGCTTATTGCGAGCGAGGCTTTAAGAATAGACCCGGGGTGTCGAACTAGATGTTTTCATTTGGGGCAGAACTATATAGTTCACCATTCTGTCCGCTGGTGCAGCTCCATGGCGCTCAAGGATCGGTCACGAGCGATTCACGGGCTTTCGACAGTCGCCGGATGCCAGCTGCCGATGCTGACGCTTAAATAAGCATGATTAAATTGATTCACTTAATTAAAAGGTTTTACGTGCAGAAACCACGATATGATTTGTTTGGCTTTTGGGACGTTGCATTTAAACCTTTATTGCTTTCTTTCAAGGAAAATGCCGTTGGAACCCCAACTTCGAAGACTGTACTAGCGTGCTTCGTGTAGCGCTATTATAACTTAACGTTCCATTTTACTGTTTTTAGTTCGTTCTTGCTTCGAGCCACTGCTATGTTAGACTTCAGTTTGCCGTTCCTGACGGCTGTCGTCAGCGTAGAAAAAAAGGACAGAGAAATGAACGCAGCTTTGCTGAAGCTGAGTCAACATATCGCAACGAGAACTGCATGTGACTCAGGAATTCCACAAATGAGTCGATCAGACTACGCATTGCTCGAACAAGGGAAAGAACGCAGATGTTCAGGTGCACTGTTCTCGCCCTGTGTTCTGGCGTTAAACACTTTATTGCACTAAAGACTGGCCAACGTGAGATATAGCAAAATAAAAGACAAAAATGCTTTATGCATGATTTGCATTTTTTCGGACGGTTATTTACACATGCATTTTTGTATCCTGTTGTGAAAGTGCTCACAAACTTCTGTATAATGTGGCGCAATTTTCGTGGTACCTGCGCGCTTTTTCTCTTCGTTTACTCATGACAGCCATGTCACATAGACTAGGTACTCACGGGTCATGACTGCCCTGTCACGCATATAGGTCACAAGACTTAGGCGGACTGGAATTTACTTGCGTAGATTTATTTGTGCCGAACTAAATGTTCAATTCCTAACCATTACGCAGGCACAAAACGGCAAAATATTACCGCAAATACACTTTTAAGTACTACCATCTTTAATATATAGCCTTCTATTTGTACACGCTGTCGGGCACATTGTCGATGAAATCGCTCAGTGGTAAAATAAATGATAACTAAATATCCTTATTGCAACAAGTACACGTCTCGAAGAGCGCAATTACTTTAATAAATTGAACCTTTTTTACTTTTCTGTACCTAACCTAATCCTAACCATTAGGTAGGCGAATTTATATCACCACTTCGAACATTTGCATGATGATAGCGTGATGTATGTACGCCCGACTAATTTTCGGTGAGGCCCGACATGAAACAATTTCGTGTTATGAGGTTGGAATTCAGAGCTCGTGTGCGTGCTTATATTCAATTTGTACTCGCTGGGGAGGCTGCAAGCACGAGGGCGCTGGTGCGATCACCTGCCTCCACAGCCACATTTCGATGGAAATAATAATAATAATAATAATAATAATAATAATAATAATAATAATAATAATAATAATAATAATAATAATAATAATAATAATAATAATAATAATAATAATAATAATAATAATAATAATAATAATAATAATAATAATAATAATAACAACAATAATAATAATAATAATAATAATAATAATAATAATAATAATAATAATAATAATAATAATAATAATAATAATAATAATAATAATAATAATAATAATAATAATAATAGCATACGCTCGCATACCCGCCGCGGTTGCTTCGTGGCTATGGGGTTGAAGTGCCAAGCACGAGGTCGCGGGATCGAATCCCGGCCACGGCGGCAACATTTCGATGGGGGCGATAACACCCGTGTACTTAAAATTCAGGTGCACGTTAAGAAAACCCATAGGTGGCCCAAATTTCCGGAGTCCTCCACCACGGCGTGCCTCATAATCAGACCGTGATTTTGGCACGTAAAACACTATAATTAAATTTTGTAACATGCTCTCGTTTATCGTGCTTCGGAGGCACGTTAAAGAATATGGTCTGGTCAAAATCAATCCCGAGACAGCCCCCGCCCATAACAGTGTCCTTCGCAGTGCCAGCTTCGGGGCGTTAAACCCCACAGTTCAAGTAATATAAAATAAAAAAAGAAATTGTACGCGTTTTCGAATATTATTCAACACCGACAACTCTGAACTTTAGTTCTAGAGCGGCTCAATGTAGAGCGCGCGCTCTATACGGGAAGCAAGTGGGGCCCGCGCGGATATGTTACGAGGCTGTACCGCCTGGAAAATACCCATGCTGTCTGAATGGTTTCGCGATTGCGGACGGCTGTGGCCACGGCTTGGGGGTGTCATTTGCACATGGCACGTGTACGACAGATAGCCGTCCGTTCTGACATCTCGAGGACGACTCGCTGGCACGTGTGTCCGCGCTCTCGCTTTGCGGTGACCCTCGTGCGTATTTGCGAAACGAGTAGTTTCTGCAACTGCGGGATGCAGCGCATGGCGTCGCTGTAGTGATTTCGCCAACTGTAATACACTGCTGGCAATAAACGTGAAACGCCGGTGCAGATTATTATTATTTTTTTAGCGATTGTAAACAGATTGTAAAAAGTCGAGAGCAGAAAAAAAAGGATAATAAAATATTGGTTTTTACGTGCCAAATCCAGAATCGGAATATGAGGCCCGCAATAGTGGGGCACTTCAGAGTACACCTGGGGTTAACGCGCACGTAAGTCTGAGTACACGGGTGTTTTCGCATTTCGCCCCCATCAAAATGCGCCCACCGTGGCTGGAATTCGATCCCGCGACCTCCGTGCTTAGCAGCCCAACACCATAGCCGCTAAGCCGCCACGGCGGGTTCGATGTCAGAAGCAGTCGTAGGCGTTTAGACAGTCATAATATCTCCGATAAACAGTCAAAAGCTCACAATCTGCTCGTGGTCAGTGTGAGGAAACACTGAATTCCTTTTTAGGCAACGCTTAATCGGGAAGCATTTATTCACACATTTGACACAAGAATATGTACTACAACGTGCACTCTCGTAGGGGGCTCACATTATTTGAATGCCGAATGTAGGCATTTTTTGTTGTCGTGTTTCTCTCGGGAATACACGCTCTACTAAAGTGTTGTCTGCTACAGTAACATAAAGGCATCGCAAACAAGCGGAGCAAGGGAACGCGGACTAATATGCATGTAATTAAACCGCTGTAGTTAGTACCGCCTAATCAAGCGTAGGTAATAATCACTTGTAAGTCCTTGCTCTGTCCCAGTGCATCCGTAGCTGAATGTTTTGCGGTCACTTCTCCTCGCGGGAATGCTGCGTACGTATGATACCCAGTAAGCGCGTATAGAAGTACATTTGAAACAAAGGAATGCCTTGAAAGAGCGTAGGTTTGGGCATGTTGGTATTCCATAACATTTAGGTTTTTAGTGCACAAAAAGGGACGAGAGACAGAGGTACGACGCGGACACAGCGGACATAGCGCTGTGCCCGCGTCGTACCTCTGTGTCTCGTCCCTTTTTCGTGCGCCAAAAACCTAGAAGGAATGCCCTTTATTGTAGACAGCCGATTTACTAAGGTGAATAAATTACGTTGAATTTAGGAGGGAGAAAAGCTAAAAATTAGGTGAATATTTGTGGCAGAATGCTGATTTAGGTGCTCAAATATGTAAAAGAAATGCCGCCAATTAAAAAAAAAAGTCACACTTTCGCCCGAAAGGCGAAGCGTCGACTGCGATAGCAAATTAGCGGAGAGCTATACGAAAGCAAGGATAGTAGTTTTATCGGCCGTATAAGTTTGTTCCTGAAAGCTCCTGAAACTTTGCAGAAAAAAAAAACAAACAGCTATTCGAAATCAGCCAACTGTGTAGCGTGCAAAGCATGGTGGGCACCTTATGCGTAATTCTTGAACTTGGTGATATTTTGACCTTTTCACTACTCACTTAGCCGAGAAAAGTTATCAAAGCACCACATTTTAACATCTAGACTTCGCCCACTTCAGTTGGGAAATGGGAAGTGGGCATACGTGTAGAATGAAGTGCATGGTACAGTATGATGTGCACGTTACCTAATTTCGACAGGGGAAGGCACCCTCTGTTCGCTTAAGCAAATGTGGATGATGGACCGTATGGAAACAACTTCAAGACGATGTCGTTATGAGACTGCTGGCTATGCGATATAAACCTTCAAACAATGCTTGTATATCAAGGCCTGGCGTTGCTCCAGGATTATCAGCAACGCGATGCGGGTTCCTATAGTGAGATTTGTGCTTATTTTATCTCGAAATATATCAAAAGTAACGGGGTAGCGCTGCGCGTCGGAGAAATAGGAACATTTGATTTGTTGACGACGTACGGCGGGGTATTCGAGATTTGATTCCGCTACTCCGAGAAAACCGAGAAAGACACAGAAGCGCCACCTCTAGAGATCAGGAGCTGGCATTAATGGCTCAGCGCATCCAGTTCAGCTTCGCGATGCACTCATAAATTAGCGGTGATTTGCTATATACCGCGGAAGGTACTGGCCAAATGATGCGCAAAGTCTGTCATGCAGTCTTGACACATTCCTTCTATATGCGCCACTATTTGACTCAGCGTATATGACGTCCTGCTGAGTAACACCTTCTCGCAGCCTCGGTATAGCTGCATTCTGACACTATCAACTACAATATATACATATATATATATATATATATATATATATATATATATATCTATACATTTCTACGGAGGAATGTATGTTTAAAATGTGTTTGCAGCTCTCGGGCTTTTGACCTCGCTGCCCACTAAAGTCTGTAAACTTTGTGTGGACAACTCGTTTAAAAGTCTACGGACAGCAACGAAACCCCAAATGAAGTAGACTTGACGAGGTCGAAGCAAGACGTCATAACAAGGCAAGGCAGTCTATTTGGAACCTTTAGACCGTGTACGGGCTATCTATATTCATTCTTATTATAGTTGGGTGGTATCCAAGAGCGCTTGTATTGCTCTGCAGGCGCGTCACAAAGCTCAAACGGTCAACATTAATCCAGAGCTGTCTCATACTGAAGAAATAGGTGCAGTTGTCGTGACGAAAAATTATTCATTAAAATTTGGTTGTTTTTTTGAGCACCTAATCTATCCTTGATATCATGATTTTTGTAAAACGCCGGCTGCATTGGCTCAAGCCGTGTCCACTGTGCGCCGTATTCGCGTTTCAAGCATCCGAGGCAATTAACATTGAATAAACTAGCAGTTTTAGCGCTGAAGGCAGGACACGAACTTGTCCTAAATTTACCGTTTGATTTTTTTACCACAGCGCGACAGACTTCCGCAAGGGAGCGATTCATGACGCCTTCCTGGTAAAGTACAGGAGCCTTGGCAATGTCACGTAAGTCGATGAAGTTTGCGAGCTACACGGGCTTTATGACCGAGAAAATAGCATCTTTGTCTGCGACGGGGCTCAAGCACGTTCGTTTGAAACTTCAGTGGCCCGCAGGCTAATTTCCTCAGCGGTTGGATTCAGGAGCTTGGTGCGCGGGCACTGGATTTTAGGGATGTTTCTCGGTGTCTCCTGTTTACGAGCAGATAGCTTTCATCTATTACAAGACACTCACCTTCAATCAATCAATCAATCAATCAATCAATCAATCAATCAATCAATCAATCAATCAATCAATCAATCAATCAATCAATCAATCAATCAATCAATCAATCAATCAATCAATCAATCAATCAATCAATGATATACAGCAACCGCAGTATACAGGCGCCTACTTGACTTCGAGAAAGTTCCGGCAACGTGTGTAACACATTCACTATCAGCTCAGCTGCGAATTCACTGTAAAAAGCTGCTCTGAGCGCCTAACCACTTGCTAAACAGCGGGGCTGTAAGCTGAAGCACTACTGTAGCTTTCTAGGTGAGTATGCATGGATGGGACCATCATTCGGAGAAAAAGTTTTGTACACCACGGCAGCCTCGAAAAAATCCGCTATCACTTCGTGGTGCTCCAGTTATTGGCTTAGCACGGTAATTGAGAAAAACCAAAACTGCTGTCGATTTGCCCAAACCACCGCAGTTAACGCAGCCCAGGGTTGACGTCTGCTCGCTTTTCGTTCCACCGAGAGTCTTGGCATTTCATTTCTGGACACGAAACAAGCGCTCATCACACGTGTGACGCGTGACGTCTAGACGCCCGCGCGTTTTTCACGACTGTTTCCCACGACGTTTCCCCACACATCCCAGTAGATTCTCGTGAGGACCGGTGGCGGCCAGTTTGAATCGGTTTTCCTTGGTCTGTCGAGACTGCGCGCACTGACACTGAATAGAGAGAGCGTGAGTCGTCGGCGACGGGGATCTCACTCAGTCCCCACTTCCGTGTGCGCCGTTTCTTCCCACGCTTCTGGCGAGTCGCACACGTTATTCGAGCACACGCCGCTGTGCCGACGTTTCGCATTACCGCGCGCGCATGTCGTTCTTTCGCAACAGTTGTGCTTCTCTGTCACACGTTGAGAGCGTGATAAAGCGTCAGAGAAAACGGCCTAGAGTTTTCGCTTTCGTCTGGCGTGACACGTTAGCGTTCGGTGCTAGAGTACGGCTGATAGAAACACGAGGCAAAAGAATAACACTTCCACTTCCCTCGAGCCTCTGGTAACAGCTGGGAAACGGCGACATAGTCGTGCCTGTATTGCGAGAAAGCCGGCGGACAATCCTAGTATCATAGCTTTCTTTTTTCTTGCGTGGCGATGGCTGGCGTGTGGCGGGAGATTGTTTTTCCGATATATTACAATGTGTTAAAGGGAGGCTGAAGCTATTCATCCGATAAACAACTTAATCCCGATTGGAGTCTTGTTCGATTAGCGGAAAAAATAATTGATCGGTTGCCAAGGCTTGTTTGCGTGAACGTGATGCACTAGAAGTTGATACGGTGTGCGCTGTCGCTTTCGTAAATAAAAGAAATTTTCACTCTGCAAAGAACAAATAAATAGAAAATAAAACGAGCAGTACTAAAAAAGAAGAACATCGGCAAGAAAGGCGATGACATGGACAAGCTCAAGAAACCTTCTTGCTGTGAAGTTTCATCATACTGCTCGGTAGTCAATGCCTCCGTGTTATGACCTCTATATTTTGTGTACGAGTATTTTATATCACACAACTAGTGCTGTGTGCCTATTGTGTTCGCCGTGTGCAATTTATGTATTATTATCCACGTACTTTATGTAGCGTATTGCTCTGTAAGGGTCTCTGTGGGCCCGTCAAGCTGTTTCTACGGAGCTCAAGAAACCATCCAAGATGCTTTGCGGTGAATAAAGAATTGAGTTGTCCTCGGTCGTTTTCAGCGCCGCGGAGAAGGTCGTCATGGTCGTGCTGGCCGTGGTGTTCTTCCTCTGGTCGACCAGGAAGGCCGTCTTCTTCAAGGGCTGGGAGAAATGGTCGCATATGAGGTGAGCTTCCTTTTCGGCTGCGCGAAGTTGGGGCTGTAGTACGCTTTGCGTCTGACGTGTCAACCAACGCTGACAGCGAAACGAGAGAGACGAACGTCACACCAGTGCTGACGGTCAACTGTGAACTGTATGCCGAATCGTGCGAGGTTCATATACGTAGCGTGAAAAGAACGCGGCGTGCTACAAGAAAACGACATGCTGATTGAAAAGAAAAAAACAACACAATTTACGCAGACACGTTATTTCAGTTTCTTTGCCGGTCGGCTATGGAAACCATTTTTGCTTAGAGGACGACACATTATCCGGGCTAGCAGACATCAGGAATTCAGCATCGATTGCTTACTTTTTTGATAGCTAGATATCGTTAATTATCTTTAAGTAATCAATTTAGGGCACAAGTCACAATTGCAGAACCGAAGCCAGTCTGTGCTCAAAGCTTGCAATAACATTTCGGCGCAAGAGGAGGACGGCGACAATGACAAGAAGGGGCATGGTCGAGCGTGTGCTCACTCGGCAGATTCTTTGTCCACTTGCTAGAAATCTGGAGATTAGCACCAGTTTTGATTCACTGCTCCCCCAAAGGTGCCGATAAATGCATCGATGGTTCATGTATAGTTTTCCTACAATGCCTTGCTTGTACACTGCCACACAGAAATTCGTAGAACAGAAAGAATGTCGTCACAGGCACCACGGTTTTTCTCGAAGAATTCGAGAATACTCTTAAGTCTCGGCCTTCCTCGCGGGTATAGACATGTGCCTTGAATACTGACGGCTGCGCTAAGGACAAAATATTTAGGAGATTAATTAGTGCATAATGACTTTGTTAAGCGCAAAACAGCGAACACAATAAAGACGACAGGACAAGGCGCTGCAATTAGTGCAGTTTAGGCAGTTAGGTAAACAGCGTTTCTCGCGCACTTACCTATATAGCAGCTTGTAATAAGGTATAAGGGTGTGAAGATGGGCTAGTTTGTTGACCAACGCTCCGACAAGAACAGCGCTGTAACAGAAACAATGAAAAGAAAAAAGAAACAACAAAGGCTATATTATATTTTCATTGGTCCTGTTGCTGCGCTGTTTTTCTCGGAGTGTAGTAAGGCATTACAAAAACGTTATCTCCAAAGCACAGCCTTCGAGGAAATTGCGCACTCGTTTTAATAACCTGGGGCCCTATAAAGTAAAACTGTTCCAATATGATTTTATTCCAATCTCCTGATGTTAAATTTGCGTAACCACCGACGCAAGCATCAGGCGGTGACTCGCAGGGTTGTCTGAACACACCAATCAAACGCTCTCCTTGTTTATAGGAGGTCACTTTTGTTTGTTCTAAAAACTAATAACATTGCCTGTACTGAGCGCCTTGTTTTAGCTAATTGGCTGACAAGAGGTGAGGAGCACGCTCAAGTGGAGAGGGATCCGATCGGGCCGAGCCAGTGCACTGAAAACAGATAACCGGATGAAGAGGGTGGCGCCGGCGTCTGCTATAGTTCTCTAAAACGTTACACGGCCACGCAAAAAGTTTTATTGTACGCAAACAAACCCATGCTCTTCGGGAGGTGCGAGTATCCAGTGCCTGAGCGATCGGCGGCAGTCATCTTTTATTCCTTTCGGGACGGGGCAGCCTGGGGCTATTCAGAAAAAAATTCAGTTCTGTTCGGCATATTAATGCACCTTGAAAGCGTACACGTCACTTTGATGCGGTGAGTTTTCGCGGTTTTGTGACGTCGCGTGAAAGGCAGGTGAAGTGAGGGTGGTCCAAAAAAGTTTTTGACTAGTCGCGGAGGGCTGATTGCAGAATTGGAATAGAAAAGTTTGGAATAGCTTTACGTTATAGCGCCCCTGGCTTCTGGTTCCACCTTCACGTGATCCGGTGTCATGAGTTCATAACCTGATTACCGCAGGGTTCTTGTGTTTGTGCGGTACGCAGCGCGGTGGACGACACGTCGGTGGCATTCATGGCGGTGGCGGTGCTGTTCGCGGTGCCCATGTCCTGCGACAACCTGGAGAAGCGCATCCTCTCGTGGAGCGTGGTTAAGCACAAGATGGCCTGGGGCATGCTGCTCACCTTCGGCGGCGGGCTCGCCCTCGGTGTAGCCAGCGAGGTGGGTGCTTGGCCACGGAAGGCCGTGTATCCGAAACCCTCTGCCGCCGCTTACCCGCCGGTAAAAATAGGCACACGCGTCCCTAACCAGCCAAAGCGGCTGAGTGACTATAGCGTCGTGCTTCTGAAAACAAAATTACGCATTCTATTTCCTGCTACGTACGGTGGTTGCTTTTTGACGGTTCCAGGCAGACGATTCTTCAAAACGTCTTCGTCACATTGAAATCGCTCCGGTGCAGCCTCCACCGTTCGCCATTTGAAACTTCCGCTGTTCGGTCTTTGAAACTCGGCAGTTATTTTTTTCTTTTCATTTGGTGACTGAAGAAGGAGCATTCTGTCGGTGGTGTAGCTCAGATGGTAGAGCGCTCGCTTAGCATGCGAGAGGTACTGGTATCGATACCCAGCACCTCCACTTTCTTTTTTTTTCTTTTTACATTTCGTGGCACAAGATTGAACAAACGCCGTGCGCGAGGGAAGGTAGCTGCTACAGGGGAACCGGTATTCTGTTCCTGTAGCGGCGCTCACTTTCCGGCAGGATCCGTGTGTGATTACTCTTTGGAAAGTGTGTCTACGCTTGGCACCTCCGTCGGGGGTGTAGCTCAGATGGTAGAGCGCTCGCTTAGCATGCGAGAGGTACTGGGATCGCTACCCAGCACCTCCGCTTTCTTTTTTCGTTTTTTTTTTCTTTTTACATTTCGTGGCACAAGATTGAACAAACGCCGTACGCGAGGGAAGGTAGCTGCAACAGGGGAACCGGTATTCTGTTCCTGTAGCGGCGCTCACTTTCCGGCAGGATCCGTGTGTGATTACTCTTTGGAAAGTGTGTCTACGCTTGGCACCTCCGTCGGGGGTGTAGCTCAGATGGTAGAGCGCTCGCTTAGCATGCGAGAGGTACTGGGATCGATACCCAGCACCTCCACTTTCTTTTTTCGTTTTTTTTTCTTTTTACATTTCGTGGCACAAGATTGAACAAACGCCGTACGCGGGGGAAGGTAGCTGCAACAGGGGAACCGGTATTCTGTTCCTGTAGCGGCACTCGCTTTCCGGCAGGATCCGCGTGTGATTACTCTTTGGAAGGTGTGTCTACGCTTGGCACCTCCGTCGGGGGTGTAGCTCAGATGGTAGAGCGCTCGCTTAGCATGCGAGAGGTACTGGGATCGATACCCAGCACCTCCACTTTCTTTTTTCGTTTTTTTTTCTTTTTACATTTCGTGGCACAAGATTGAACAAACGCCGTACGCGGGGGAAGGTAGCTGCAACAGGGGAACCGGTATTCTGTTCCTGTAGCGGCACTCGCTTTCCGGCAGGATCCGCGTGTGATTACTCTTTGGAAGGTGTGTCTACGCTTGGCACCTCCGTCGGGGGTGTAGCTCAGATGGTAGAGCGCTCGCTTAGCATGCGAGAGGTACTGGGATCGATACCCAGCACCTCCACTTTCTTTTATCGTTTTTTTTTCTTTTTACATTTCGTGGCACAAGATTGAACAAACGCCGTACGCGGGGGAAGGTAGCTGCAACAGGGGAACCGGTATTCTGTTCCTGTAGCGGCACTCGCTTTCCGGCAGGATCCGCGTGTGATTACTCTTTGGAAGGTGTGTCTACGCTTGGCACCTCCGTCGGGGGTGTAGCTCAGATGGTAGAGCGCTAGCTTAGCATGCGAGAGGTACTGGGATCGATACCCAGCACCTCCACTTTCTTTTTTCGTTTTTTTTTCTTTTTACATTTCGTGGCACAAGATTGAACAAACGCCGTACGCGGGGGAAGGTAGCTGCAACAGGGGAACCGGTATTCTGTTCCTGTAGCGGCACTCGCTTTCCGGCAGGATCCGCGTGTGATTACTCTTTGGAAGGTGTGTCTACGCTTGGCACCTCCGTCGGGGGTGTAGCTCAGATGGTAGAGCGCTCGCTTAGCATGCGAGAGGTACTGGGATCGATACCCAGCACCTCCACTTTCTTTTTTCGTTTTTTTTCTTTTTACATTTCGTGGCACAAGATTGAACAAACGCCGTACGCGGGGGAAGGTAGCTGCAACAGGGGAACCGGTATTCTGTTCCTGTAGCGGCACTCGCTTTCCGGCAGGATCCGCGTGTGATTACTCTTTAGAAGGTGTGTCTACGCTTGGCACCTCCGTCGGGGGTGTAGCTCAGATGGTAGAGCGCTCGCTTAGCATGCGAGAGGTACCGGGATCGATACCCAGCATTTCCACTTTCTTTTTTCGTTTTTTTTTCTTTTTACATTTCGTGGCACAAGATTGAACAAACGCCGTACGCGGGGGAAGGTAGCTGCAACAGGGGAACCGGTATTCTGTTCCTGTAGCGGCACTCGCTTTCCGGCAGGATCCGCGTGTGATTACTCTTTGGAAGGTGTGTCTACGCTTGGCACCTCCGTCGGGGGTGTAGCTCAGATGGTAGAGCGCTCGCTTAGCATGCGAGAGGTACTGGGATCGATACCCAGCACCTCCACTTTCTTTTTTCGTTTTTTTTTCTTTTTACATTTCGTGGCACAAGATTGAACAAACGCCGTACGCGGGGGAAGGTAGCTGCAACAGGGGAACCGGTATTCTGTTCCTGTAGCGGCACTCGCTTTCCGGCAGCATAAGTTTAACTTTAGTTAGAACGTACGCTGAGTTTTTATTAACTTGTTGGCATCCTCGTGACCTGTAGTATCAAGTGCTGTTCTTATATACATATGCGCCCTTAATGGGACAAGGGCGCCGCTTGCCCCGACATTCTTTCGTCGTCCTATGTGAATTCGAAGTCTCTAGCCCTGATAAAATGCGCCATGATTGGACGATTTAAGGTTTTGTCAGCAGATGTGAAAACGGAACTGCTGTAAAGGCTGGCGGCTGACTCACTACCGCCAATATTTTCTTGTGTGGCGTTGTTCCTCACTTAAAGGCGGGTTTTATACCATTGTGAATGGTTGCCGATTGTTAAATACTACTGCCAATCTCTCTAGTGTTACCACACTACTTGCTGATACGTGTTTAGCAATAGCGTAAATATTGTACGAGGTAAGTTTATATCTGCGCGTTATATCGCGTGCGTTTGTAAGCGTTAAATATTGTACCGTTTGTAGCACGTATACCTGGTGCCGTCTATGAAACACGAGGCTTTCGTAAAGCTGTTTTGACAGGTTTCGGTTAATGTTCAGTCTGTTTTGCAGGGAAAATGATGAAGTTTCTTTGAATTGCGTTCGTGCGTCGGGCTCCTTCGCGCAGGTCACGCAGCTCTCTTCCGAGTTCGTGGTTCTGATCGAGAGTCTGAACATCCGGACACCGCTACAAATGCAGGTTCTCATCTCCCTTAGCGCCGCCTTGCTCACCGAGTTCACACCCAACGACGCAGCCGCGACCATGCTGCTGCCCGTCGTCATTTCCTTGGTACGTAATACGAAAGATGCCGACGGAACACGGGAAGCAAATGTATACGAAGGCGGGCCAAGTTGTTCCCCGTCCAACATTGTAACGATTGCGCTTCTTTGTAATAATGGAGGGATCCGCTATATCCCGTGATCACAAGTGCTCCTCGAGACCAGGGTCATTGGCCCTGACGTGCTGAATATGGCTGTTCTCGTCAGGTCACCGAATCTAAGCCTTGGTCAGACCTTGGTCTCTTGGTCAGACCTTGGGTGGAAGACCTGGAAACGCCGAATGCTAATACGTCCTATTCTGCACCGCATCAGTTCAGTGTGTCTGACTAGAGAGAGAGGGTGTAGCGGTGTCCACCGACTGGTCTATTTATGGTAGCGGAAGTAATCTAAGCGCGAAATGATGCGGCGAAGTTTTTACGAAAATGTACCAAATGTCAGCGCACTTTGACAATCACGTGTGTGTTTGTTTATTTTCGTTTCCACGTTTTGTTCCAGTAGTCTGAAGTTAAGGGGTGTGTGCGTGGGTCATTGCGTTCTGTGCCTGATGCTGTTAGCCCACGCAACGTTAATAAGCCGCACTTCGGTACTCGGCCCAGAATGCTTCTATAATGCGAAGGATCGAGGAACGCACACATATGACGCTTAAAGGTGAATGCAAAAGGCCAGCCTTAAGGCAAAGAAAATGAACGTTACACGAACCGAGAACCAATTTTAAAACGCGAAATTTTATTAGCGTGATGGAAAGCCTACTATCGAAAGGGTCTACAGCCGCAAGAGTTCATTCCGGAAATGTCCGAAAAGCTTTAAGGCACAATTTTTCGATCTGCAAAACGTCCTTTATATTTACTCTGTCTAGACGCCAAAACAATGGTAACTGATGTACACGGCGACAGAAACTTAGCCCTTTGAAACATGTGCACATCAAGCGGCAAAATAGCTGTTTTATTAAACTTGCGATTGTGACCTATAAACAGCCACAACAATATTTTATTAATGTAGGGATGTCACGGACATTTTTATCGTTTGCAAACTTTTCTGCCGGTGACAGATTAAGCGGTGTAAAACAGCAGATTTGACGTCTTTTTGGGTCAGCAATTACATCCGGTACATGCAAATATAGCAAAAGCATAGAATTTCACATATGCGTCTGGTGCTCAGAGACAACCGCCGCAGCGGCGTGTATTCGAACACCACCTATACGTGTCCGACCAGAGGATGACCGCGAAGCTTCGTGACGTCATCGAAGAGATGAGCATCGCCGCCCACGACGAATCAAACATCCGTTGTAACTTACAACCTGTTTCTCATAAAACATTATTGCAGCTTAGGTTTAAGTGAGATGTTAAGCGGATATTTTGCGACAACCGACGACCACTCAACCATTTTAACACGAACACTAGCTGCCGATACGAGACGTGATCAACTCCGAATCAGCGCCTGGCCGCCACGGTGCACTGTGCATGAGACGGCTCGCCATCTATAACGTCGCGGATGTGCACATATCGTCCTTTCTTCTGTAAAATGATGAAAAAGCCACAGTTAAGGGA
The DNA here is from genome assembly GCF_038994185.2 of Dermacentor albipictus. Taxonomy (NCBI): domain Eukaryota; kingdom Metazoa; phylum Arthropoda; class Arachnida; order Ixodida; family Ixodidae; genus Dermacentor; species Dermacentor albipictus. The sequence continues at coordinate 109,419,316 of NC_091824.1, forward strand.
TCTCAAACTCATGCGTTCTATGGCCCCCAGTGGTTGTTTTTGAAGCGCTGCCCATGAAAGAGGGATATACGGGTGCCGTCAGCACTGGACAGCCAGCTATATGCTGAGCACACCACCGTCACCGGAAAAAGAAACATCGCCTAGAACTTGTCTTGCACGCAAAATATCGACGACTAGAATAAAGCGCTGCATACATTGGGTGTTTCGCGTAGTCCGACGACTACTCTCAAACCTCTCGCACGAAGGGAGAACTACGATACGAGACAAATTATGTTTAACTCGGAATCGGTGTTTCTCCACTGGTTTACTGAGAACATGGCTTTGGTACTCGTGTGCCACGAATATTAGCCTATATGTAATATTTATGTGAAATTACGAGCAATGTTAACCAAAGTGTAATAGGTTAAGCGCCCCCATAGCATTTTGTGGTCGGTAGCGGTTGTTGACGCGCCGTCCGCTACGGCTTCGAGTTGACCAAGTCGACTGAGGCGGAGGGCGGTGCTGGTTGCACCATGCACTAGTGTGGCCATACGGAAAACTCGCTGTCAGCTGGGTTGCAGACTCCTGTGTGGCGTTACGGTAAAATCGGTGCACTGCAGTGGCTGGTTTTGAAGTAGCGTGAAGCTTGCCAGGGGAACTGCTTGTGAGACGGCGGCGCTCCGTCAATGCATGGCTCTGCTTCCTCGAGCGCACGCAGCGCCACTTTTCGATACACTTATTTGCGGGTTAGAATTACACAGATAAATAGACATAATTTGCAATATTAGGAAAATAAACGTTTTTACGACCTTTTAGATTTAGCATTTAAAAAGAACAAGATGCCTGCACATTTATTTGGAATTGGACATGATTTTCAAGGGCGTAACAACATGTTTCACCGCGAAGTGTCGCACCACGTCATTTTGAGACATGTTTTGGAGCCAGTTTAAAAATATAAACTCCATATTTAAGGGATAAAGTTATGCTCATTCCTGCCATTGTGAGTCACATTCTTTCCGTCGGCACGATAATGTCAAGGCACGCTCCGAACAGTTGTCGGTACCTTTAACCAAGGTTTGTGGGCAGGTTGTGATGAGCAAGCGCGCGGGCCGATAACGGTGTATTTTTTAGAGGTGCGGCACGCATTTCGAATTTGGCGGTTGTTTCAGGGCGCTTTACGCGTCAGTGTACGACCTGCACCACGCATGTGCCTGGACATTAGGTACCGCAAAAAAATATGTCCGTAGTGTGATCGCTTCTGTAGCAGCAGTTCTGCTTATCAAGCTGTTCGGGCAGCTCGAGCAACATGTGAGCACGTGTTTTAGTCGCACATTGCAATAGTGCTAATTTGAAAAAAAAAAAACAATGCGACTTCTAATAACGAACTGATCTTGAAATCAGGAGTGTCGGTGTTCTATCCTAACTACGTATCAGTTGTTTATTTTTCCACTTTGTGGCACACTCGCTGACCATCAAGACTTCGATAAAGAGCACGATTAGATGAAAGAAAGAACCAACCACACTGAGTCACGTGCGTAGAATCAAAGTACTCATGTATATAATCGCAAACCGCAGCAAGATTCCTCCCGATGCGTTTATGTTGCGACATTGATCGATCAGTCCTACAAACTTCAGTGGCAATCGCCACCAGCGTGATGCGCGCTATGTGCTCATATCAGTCAAGTTGCCAAGCGTGAGCCGAACATGCATACTATTAAAAAAATTACGCAGAATTTTTCTGTGGGAGTTGTCGAAGTATGCGCAAGCATTGTGCACTTGTTCATCTCCACACAGCCCGGTGTCGTTATCAGTGTTATAAAACTTGATCCAACCATTAATAAACCATTATCGACCATTGTTGTTATCAACCTTATACAACTAGAACCGACCCTTGTCAGCCCTTATAAACCCTTATCTAACCTTATTGACATTATTATACATAATCCGACCCTTATCAACTCTTATAGGTTCTTGTAAACTTTATCGGACCTTATACGACCCTTACCGGTACTTATTAATATTATCAGAAAATTTCCGATCATTATAAGCTCTTATCGCCCTTTAGCACTTTATCCAACCGCGTCGAACCCTTGCCAACCGTGGTGGGACCCACATAACCCCTCACCGCTCCTTATCAGCTCATTGACTGCCTATCTGTCTGTGTTGCGCGACGTGAAGCGCCTAAGCCTTCAGAGATAGGTGACGTCTCGGACGGTGAAGGCATGTATAGTTTCATGCAATTACTGTACGAAACTCTATGGTGAAGGAACGCCCCAACGGAAAACGCATCCCGCAACCACCGAAACACATCGGAGATGTGGCGTGTTTGGCATTAAGTTTTTGCAAAATCGGAATTTACCTTATGTCTACAATGCTTAAAGTCGGCTCTACATGTGGTCCTACATGTTTGGTGATGGTGGCCTTTATTCCACCGTCAACAAATGTTTCAACAAAGCCTTCATAAAAACTGTTCTCCTTTGAGAATTCTTTTGGACCGCCGGTGCAACACATTCATATGGTTCAAATATATTCCCCCTTTGCAAGTGTGCTCGTTTAGCGCAGTGAGTAAGACAGCCGGCTTCTGAGAACGAAGGCGTAGGGTTCGGAACTCACCGCTGCCAACGAATCGCCTTTCGAGTTTATCTTGTATTACACATTAATTTCTTTAAAGCAATTCGTTTTACGTGACAGACGGACAGACAGGTTTCCTCTTTGGGTGGGTAGGCACAGAAATGCTTACGCATTTAGAACACCTAATCAAGAGAGTATGGAGTGATCGCCGGAGTAGCGCCTTTTCCTGTCTGATATCTATTAATTCATCAAGTCATTCTATATGGATTCGCAGGCCTGCAAACTCAAGTTGAACCCGTTGTACCTGGTGTTCCCGGTGTGCCTGTCGGTGACGCAGGCGTGCATCTTTCCGGCTTCCTCCTCGGTCATCGCCATCATCTGCGACGAGGGACACGTGAACACTAAGGACTTGGTGCGCGCTGCACCGTGCTGGGCATTTTGAGCAGTGTCGTCATGTGCGTAGGGCGGGCGCATATACATTTCGCTGGGAAATGCTGGTTCAGCGCGTTGTTGCATGACGTAATGGAATCGTCGGCCTACATAAGTGGCGTCTCAGTAATATATTTTTTTTTAATTTGTGAGACATCGTACCACTAGTGGGCACTGTTTATACCAAATAGTCCTGAAGTTGCACTGCGGAGAGAGATGGTGGTGTAGTTTGAAATAGTTGCTATTGTACTAGGTTTAAAATTTATAGAATCTGAATGATTGTGGATGCCTAACCAAAGTTGTACAAGATAGAATGAGAACTATAGCTAGCGTACCTCCACAGGTCCGTGGTATCGCTGGAGGAAATCACCTATTTCACATGAGAACGACGGAATACCGCTACTTATAAGGCTTAGGGAGGGCAGATGTGAAGTTAAGCGTTCCGAGTCAGGTTAATTTCGTTGTTCACTTTTGCAGCGCATTAAACTTTTGCGGCGCATAAATCATAACAAGTTCCACTATATGTTCGTCAAAACATCTAAATGGCGTGTGCGATTAATTATTGGCGTTCCAAGCGATTCCTTCCGCATGTAATGTTCTTGAAATAATCGTACGATGAAAATTAGACTAATTAAGTCTGATGATCGCCACAAACGAAATTTTCGGAATAACTTACCTTTACGGAGAGTGCTGGTGTGGTCTTGTTAGTTTGAGAATTTCGTAGGTTTATTAGACACAAAAGAAGTCCTCAGATCGAGACTATCCGCTGTATGGGTTGCGCACGCACGCTCCCCCTGCCTCTAATGCTCTAAGAATGAGAATTGTTTTCACCGTGCCAGCTGTACAACGTCACAGCGACCATCATGGTGCCAGTTAATAACATAGTTTTCTACTAATATTACTAGAGGGAACTCTGATGCTGCAATCCTTCAGTCTACCATGTGAATGATGGTCAGTGCACGGACTTGTCTGATCTTCGTGCTTCTGGCTTCAGACGTTCTTGTGTCCTTATCTACTACGCTTCATGTGCCTTTCCTACCCTAAATATTGAAACAATGACTTTATTGCAACCCGGAAAGAGGTAAGACTGTGCTAATGTATAGTTCCTGCGAGTTGTCCCATATATGACACGATAGTTTTCAAACTGACCAGTTAGCAAAGTCGCAACGCCGTTCGAAACAAAAAGGACGCACTTAAGGAAAGCCCACGTACTAAGCATCATTTAAAAGGTCACGGAACCGCCATGATTGGATTCCCCGTAGACATTAGCGCCAGAGTTCCCTCTATCAATTTTCGTAGGGAAATGGTGAGTACTTTTCTCCCCGAACCCCATTCATGCTGCTCACGGTTCTGCCCGTTGCACTCGCAGCTGATACCGGGCATCATCGTCAAGTTCTGCTGCCAGATCGTGAACCTTGCCTTGATCAACACGCTGGGCGAATACATCTTCAACCTGAACTCGTTTCCTGCGTGGGCGTACGCCTGCTTCAGCAGTGCGCCCGCCATCGACGCCACCCCTTACTGATGGGCGCACAAGTGCTAAACCGTTCAGTGGCAAGAAACAATCGGTGCATCACTTGTGCAGTCTTTCGTCAGGTTGTCTGCGACATCTTCCTCGCAGCCGTCGCTGAAACTTTGCTTTTTGTTTTCTCGCTCTGCACGAGACGACGTCTCGCAGTTTGCTAACGCGAAACGGGCTCCTATGACGCACAAAATCTCCAATAAATTGAACGCGCGTATAAATCCTTTTAATATTTACACACACACACAGGCACACTTAAACACGCACACGCACGCGCACACAGGCACACACACCAGGTACGCGTCCACACACGCGCACACAACCGTCCTTCATCCGCGACAATTGCCCGCCAAATTTAAAGGTCAACTAGGAGAATATTGTTAACAATAACCTATAAAATATACGGCCCTCCTGGTGGCGCCACGTTTGCTACGCAATTAAAATGATTTAAGTGCTACGTAAGTGATAATCCGCCTTCACTAATACGATCCCCAACATCACGAGTGGCTTGCATATGCTCTTTTGAATGGTTCTAGCGCAAGAAATGCTTTGTGAATACGGGCCATGACCCGTAGTTGACTACAGGACTGAATATTTTTGTTACAAACTTTTTGTTTTCAAACGAGACTCATGGTCGCCCGTTCTTTGGCACCAACGCGTGACCATAAGTCTCGTGGGTTCAGAAGTACACTGCTGCCACAGTGTGAAGGCGTGTTTTGACGTGTTCGCTGGCAGAAGCCGGCTCACTTCGCTTCGACGTATCTACGCTGTCGTGCTATAACCTGGTGTGGAATAAAATGACTGAACGAAGAGTATACGGCAAGACCACTCGGCGTAGGCTGCAACGTGCGGCGAATGATTATGGGGCTTACTACAACACGCTTCAACTATGTTCGACAGCAATAGTATTGTACGCCCCGAGAAGCGGGGGCTTCAAGGACGTTTTTGTCGTTTCTATGATGTAGACCGGTATGAAAGTCCGGTTAACGACCAGCCGCTGCGAGCAGGATGCGGGCCCAAAACGAGACCGCGCAAGCTTACCGATTAAAAAGTTAACTGAACGGCTGCAGCAAGGTTTTCTTTCTTGCGCTTTCTAGATACTGACGCGTCATTGGGCGTTGCGGTCATTTTACTACGACGCTGGCCATTGCGTTACATTTTATGACGAACCAGGAGCCAATTTCACAAAGCTTTTTGTTTGTGTTTGGCCGCTTGCACTAATATTATGTCCAGCATCAGGATTGACTGTAATTCGCCCTTTCGAAAAATTCTAATGTAACAACTTTATTTTTGTGCATGCGAGCCCAGCATATTATGCCCCTGCCATTCATTACTGCGCATAGCTTAAAAGTAGGTCTACCACCTTAGGATTTTTGCGCGTGAGGGTTATTTTTCTTGCAGGCAAAGTGTCGAGGTAAATAGTACCGTATTTATTTCTCCGCTTGCTCATTGAGTAAGTGGAATGACGTCCTCCGAGAAGCGAGATACGAGAGATGACGCCGAACCATGGGCAACTTGAGCCCCGAGTGCTATCAGGGATGTCAAGGGAGCAAGAGATTTTGTCACGTCTGTCTTGGTCCATCATCACTGATATGCCGGCTTGTGGTTTAACCTGTGGTCGCTGCTTGTTCTTTTTTCTTGCACTATTTTTCTGAGCCAAAATATTTTGCCCTTGATTATGGCTGCTATAGTGTGATTTCAGAGAAGGTATTCTGTGAGAGTGAACCTAGTGGACATGTTCATTTCATCTGCTTCTGAAATGCTGATTGGCTGTGGCGCATGGTTGCTGGCGATGCGCCCACCAGCTCCCAGCCATTGTGAACTTCTTTTGTGAACTTCTTTTATTTCGTCTGCTGTGAACAGCAGACGAAATAGACATGTCCACTAGGTGGACTCTTACAGAATACTCCCCTGCTTACGGATTTCTGTGACGAAATGCTTCTGTACTAAACATTTTACCACTTTTAGAGAAAATTGTTTCGACATTGCTTTATTGAGCAGACAGACGCGCCTGTTTCATTTGATTTGATTTAATTGCATTTATTGTATAGTCTTAAAGGCCCGAAGGCATTACATAAGACGGGGGCAAATAAATATGTTTGTATTATAAATATGTACTCAAATAAACTACGTTCGTAAAGGAAGTGCTCATTATACTCAGACAATGCCAGCAAACTTGAAAAAAGGGAAAAGTCGAGAGGTAAACACGAACATAGCGACAGGAAGGTGGCTGAATCTTTATTATGGAAAACAACTTCCCCCAAGTCCGCAATGAACATGCGCAAGGCACAAACATGCATTAACGGCAATCACCTTACCTTGCAACACTGTTCAACATATTGAAGTTCTTTCTTGATTAGGATCCCCGATGGCGCGCTTACACACTTTTCGGAGCCAAGTTAAGAGATGTGATTGGCTTCAACCATCTCTTTCCTGCTGCGTCTTGGCCTGATGAAAAGTACACACGATGAAAAATATACAGGGCTACTGACAGCAATCGTACGATAGTAAGTATGTAATTGAAGCATATATTACTGTGTTTGTAAAGAAAAGTACACAGAACGAAGAATAATAGTAGTCAACAGTAATTATACAATAGTAAGTATATAATTCAAGCATGTAACAATGTGAAATTGATATTTAATAAATGTGAATTTGCTAACGCAAGGGTTTATTAGAAAAAGAAGAAAAAGTCGCAGTTTGGCCCGAAAGGCGAAGCATCGATTGCGATAGCAAATTAGTGCACAGCTGTGCAAAGTAAGGACAGTAGGTTTATGGGCCGTATGAACTTACAAACATTCGCTTACTAGCTAAATTAACAAGCATGATGCCAGGCGCGCACAAGAAAACACGATCACGTCTCACTCGATGACCGCGCGCACTCGACGTGGAAACGCTGGAGTGAGAAAGTGCGGCAGCAGCAGCGAGCGAATTGGCCTTCGTACTGCCTCTCGCTTCAACGCGAACTGAGCGGCGAGTACACAGCGCGCACGAAGCTATCAGCACACGGCGCACCCACTGTGTGCCCATCGCAGATCGCTTTCCACGTCGGGCCCACGTCGCCGGGCGTGGCCGCGCCGTACGCAGCCGCCGTCGGATTGGATTGCAAGGTATCGTGCGCAAATTCATCGAGCTGGGATTCACAGGATAGGCGCTTACAAAATCCGTGATGGTGCTTGTAAAGGAAGCTAATGGATCCTGAATGACCTATTAGCTGGGAATATATAACGTGCTGGAGTAGTAACTAACGCTCGTCAATGATATTGGGCAATAATAGTTAGTTACTGGAAGGGTTGCCTCATTTTTGAATTGGGATGATTTTTGCCTTTTTCCAGTCATGGGGTATGTCACCGGTGTTCAATGATTGCGTAAGCAGAAGACGCAGTGTTTGGCTTGAAACTGGATTCATTTTTTTAACACTTAACCGGCGTCCAGCCCAGAAGCTGAATATACTCCTGGAGACAAAAAACGATGTAGCCAGTTAAACCAACAATTTGTTTTGCACTTGCACCGAACATAGCAGGATTCTAAGACAAGAAGGTCGTACAGTACGCTCTTAATCTCGTTCCATGCAAGTTTCCTTAAGGGAGGATAAGGCCTAAAATCTTAATTTTTTACTGAAAAACGCATTTTCTAATTTCGTTTATTTTGTATTCCTAGACGTACAGTCACGGACAGAATATTACGGACCATGAAATCTAAGAAAAAGCTGAATATCTCCGCAACCTCACAACGCAATCTGGTATTTTCATTTTGGACCTCGACTAGAATATGCTAACAACGTTGTCGTGGGCAGTTTTACTGGTTACTGCAACAGGCTGCTCGGGTATCGAACGTTTTCGGAGAGCCCGTGGTCCATTTGATTCTGTCCGCGACTGTACATAGATGCTGATCACCAAGTTTGGTTGCAATCTATTGCAACTATGCGCTATTTAATACGCGGCTGCAGAGCCGGCAAAAAGCCGAACACAAATTGAATGCCCCCGTTAGAAAGTTTTTCTCGCGTTTTAATCATGGGAGACATTCCATCTAGAGTACAGCAAGGCGCAAAGTAACAACGGAACAAGAAAAGCATAATTCTGGATGCGACGCAGACAAGGGAGCTGGACTGCTCTAAAGCTGAAAAAAAAAAGGGAAGACGTCTCGGAAACAATTGCCGTAGGGCAGCTTCGAATTGAAGAGAAGGGTCCAACCTATGGAGCAGCACACTTTGATTAGCTATTTATGGTCTTAACATCCAACAGTAGGCAGTGGGAGGTGTGGCTAGCCAGCACGGTGCGGGAGGACCAATTGGCCCTTCTCGACCAAGCCCGGAGTGCCGCGATCGCCAGTGGGGCCCTGGACTGAGGGACCCACCCACTGGACCTGAATGTGATATTTTGTAAATAAAAGTTGATACTACAACTACTATGGTCTTAACATAAAATAAGGTGTTTTGAAATTACTCTGCACATTTTTCTCAGTTGGCACTTTTGGGCCGAGAAAACCTTGAGGAAAACTAACATTTGGAAACTACTGTGCCGAAACCTGCTTTCAATGTAGCTTCTGGGCTGTAATTCTGCCAGGAACAAGATGAACTAGTTAGACTTCGAATTTTTTATTAAAAAAACGAAATATTACATATCAGACATATATTGACAACGAAAAAATGTGAACTTAGCCTCAACGTGATTACATTGTTACAAAAATGTGATAAAAACACGCGACTGGCCTTATCAGTGTTTCTTCATTATTTACGAAATGATAGTTTAACGCGACATGCCTAATTTGTCCGTATGGCAGCCATAACTTCTTTTGTATTCGATCTTTAATATTTGAATTTATAATATGTGCTTAAAGCAGGAACATACATAAAGCTATAAATTGTCATAAATATAGGCACACGAGTTCAAAAGTTAATTTTCAGCCCCGCATCCCTCTTAGTTAAGTGGAACACATAAATGGAGCGTTCGGAATGTAATATATGTATTAACTTCTTACATTGGTTCCGCATAGGTGTCACTTAGAAGCGGCACATTTATATGTTTGACTTACCTAAGGAAACTTATATGGAACGAAATTAAGAGTGCGTTGCACGGCTTCGACGACGTCAATCACAAGTTTGAATGTGCACGAAATTCTGAGCATTAAAAAGCCGAAGCTTTGATGGCGTGTTTTTTTTTTTCTGAAGAAAGGAAGATAAGTTGGATCGCTATAAAGTTAACATGAGCTAGCGCTGTCGTCAGAAACCGTTCTGCAATCACCGTAAAACCTGAAAGAGGCAGCGCGCGTCTTGACAACTGTGGGCTCCGGAAGTTGTTCATTGCTTGCGCACGGACCTGGTACTGGAGCTGGCTAGCTGCCGTGCTCTTTGCCGATGAAAGAATGGTTCCCTTTATTATGCTGGACTTGAATTATATTTACAACATTTTGTCGACTGCAGGAGACAAGAGAAGGCAAGACGTGGCGAGTGTCAACTGTCACAAAGGACGAGGGCATGATGCTTTCGAGCTCGCCTTTTATACGCCTGTCTCGTCACGGTATTTTGCGCTGTCCTTCAAGTCGATATTCTTGCCAGCAGCTCTGCGATTTTCCGCTTGTGTACTCACGTATACGCGGCTTCATGGCGCGTCTGTATACTTTTTAGCCAAAATTAAATACTGTCGACCATTACGACTAGCGTCTGTATTCACGAAGACGTCAGTTATGATTGTAGGCGTGTCAATAGTACATTTTTACGTCGATGCATAATCGCGGAAGTGCTGATTACCACAGCACTTCCGCGATTATACAAGCCGAGTTGTGCAGTTTTTCTATACCTTGATTAGTGCAGGCAGGGGTTCACGCATGCCTGCCGAAGGACGCTGAGAGAACAAAGGACGAATTTTACAAAGCTTTCTGTTCGCAAACCTCTCTTACAATTGATTGGTCGCTTTCGCTAATATGTCCAACATCTGGATTCGCCGGAATATGCTGTTGCGATGAATTCCAGAATAAAGGCGCTTTTGTGGATATGTGCCCATCTAGGACCTGTATTCACAAACCTCTAGCACTACGCTTGCACTATTGGAAGGAGCAGTGTACAGCCAATCCTGATGCTGGTCATGTTATTAATGAAGGCGACCAATGGCAGAACGCACTTGCCAATGAAAAGCTTTGCGAATTCGGCCCCAGACGTGCCATTCGCGAAAACTCTAGGGAGCTTCTTAGCAACAACGCACGAAGCTCAACTGGCTCTCGCGCATCAGAATCAGAATTTGAACATTATTATGCTAATGTGCTATAGTATCAGTTACGAAACTGTATTATACGCGTACAAAGGAACGTTTCTTATTTCTATACCGAATTAAGAACTCCTGAACATAATAAAAATAATTATTAGGGAACAAAAACAGCAAGAATAACACTTAGTACTTAGTGGCATCGAAAAGATTGCGTATACAAACAACGATACAAAATTCAAAGTGCAATGACGCAGGAGTCGAATTCACGAAGGTTTCGTCGCGAAACGTCCTTCCAAAAGGCTCAAAGGATCGCTTGCTGAAACCGATGGTAACTAAAGCGTGTTATCCTCCTGAGACCCGGCTATGGAGATTTGTCCAATATATTGGACATTCATGAATGAGCCAGTACTCCTGTGGCAAGGCTTTCATCGTCATAAAACCGCGCTGTCCTACTTATTGGACACCTGCTTGCGCCATCTATGCAGCTTTGATGAAAATACATCGTTCAAATTCCCGCCGAAACAATTTCACAATGGTGGCATTCAGCGGTGCGGCGTTTATCGGCAGCTGCCGGAGAAGTAAACACTGTTTCTCGTATTTCTACCTGCTTTCAGGGCATATCTTTGATTTTATATTAAAGTTAATACAACAGCGTACGCGCAGAATACGGAATTTAAACTGTTCGCACGCTCACTTTTTTTACGCTTCCTTTGATTTCGCGTGTCCATTACGTTGGACGCTAGGACTCAACCCGGTTTTTTTGACCGCGCTTTTGTGATGGCCTTGTTATGAACAGCAGGCGACTACAGTTGGCATTTAGCGACTTGTGGACGAAATCACGTCTTTTTTTTCTTTAAGGGACCGGCCACGCGTGTCTGATGAATTAAGCCGATAACTTATCTTTTTTCAATCCATGGCTAGGACCCGCAAGACACCTACCGCAGGCGGTCTCGTAAGGGAAAAAAACATCGATATCCCTCTACCAGATATTGTGCGCATGTACGTCAACATGGGTGGTGTTGACAACGCAGACCGAATGATAAGTTACTACAGGATAAAAGCACGTGTCAACAAGTGGACAATCAGAGCCATCTTTCACCTCTTCGACATTGCCCTCAGCAATTCCAAGGTGCAGTACACGTGGTACATACGCTCCCTAAAGAAACAGCGCAAAGAAATACTGAAATATATGCAATTCCGCCAATCTGTTGCTGAGACTCTCGTGGCTCAAGGAAAGCAGCAGGATGAAACTGAGAGTGAGAACGAAACCGAGTGGCATTCGCCATCAAAGCAGGCTTGACTGTCGCTTCGGGAACCCCAAGAAAAGAGCGCTACCCACTGCTCAATACTGGCAGACACTGCAAACGCTGCCCGTTGCAGTTTACAAAGGCTGCGACATGAAAACAAAGTTCTTTAGCACTAAATCGCGCCATCTATGCAGCTTTGATGAAAATACATCGTTAAAATTCCCGCCGAAAAAGTTCCACAATGGCGGCATTCAGTGGTGCGGCGTTTTACGGCAGCTGCCGGAGAAGTAAGCACTGTTTCTTGTATTTCTACCTGCTTTCAGGGCATATCTTTGATTTTATATTAAGGTAATACAACAGCGTACGCGCAGCTCTTCGGCTCTTCTTCTGCATCACCAAGGACAAAAAGGCGTTTTGAAGTTTCCCACAGGAAGTGAACACAAGAGCAAATTTTTTTTTAACAGATGAATTATCTTTTTATGTACTTTATTCACTACTTTGCCTTTCGAGTTATTAAAATATTTTTGCACACGAGTTTGAGCGCAATATCTGCGGTACGTCAGTACGTGTGCGCTGGCTCAGAAAAGACCGGGCAGAATCCCGGTGTCCAATATATTGGACATCGCGCTGAGCTGTAACTATCAGGGCTATTGGAAAAATATTTAACACTTTTCACCTTCATAACCCTACTGACTGATTCTGAAAGTATGGGAAAAATCTGTGCACCCAAGTGCATCCCGGGTCTCAGGAGGTTATAGCATTATCACTTATATATTTGCAACCGTACTACCCATGCGCCTTACTTTAATATCGTTGTGTAGACAGAAAGAGCCCTTCCTCGACAGTACATGTGTCGAACGCGCAGATGACGCTGTTGTCGCGCCACGAATGACGCAATCGGAGTTAAATTCAGCCTCCCGCGCGCCATTCAGACATGCACAGCTCGGCGGTACCTTTGACCATCCGAGCAGGAATGTTTATTTCGCACTTGCATGTTGGCAATAATTCATTTCTAAAAGACTAAAATGTTACCAGCTACGCGTTAAACAAGTAAATTCGTTAAGGACGTAAATTTGTGAAACTGATAAATTTCTCTAAAGAGGCAAGTTCGTTGTACAATTCTTCGTCATACTGGCTCTCGCAATACATACATGTGTAAATATAGGAAGCTGGCCAGGAGTCATTTTTGTGACAGTCCTTTTCCTCCGATTCCAATAATTTCTTATCACCCGTTGTAGCAAGTGGCTTACACCGGCGATGACGAAGGCGTGCTGTCGCGATAACCAATGACGAAGGAAGGGCCAAAAGAATGAAAAGCGAAAATATTCACGTAATACGGCCACAGGGTGTACACATTGTTCCTTTCGTTGTGCGGGTGATTTCGTAGTAAAGGCGTCTATTGTAACGACGTTCGACTGTATCAAGTTAAAAGCCTACAGATTCGAAGACGAACTTGAGGGCAAAGCTCCACGGGAGCAACATCGCATCTTCGGACAGCAGAGGCCACCGCGCGTCCTCGGCCGCCCTGACCGCACTGTCACGACGTCAAAATCCGGCTGCGCTTTTCCTTTCTTGTCATCATTAAAAAAAAAAAAAACAGGTTGTTCCCGCTCGCCGACGCCCCGACGAGGGCTTATCTGCTGCACCCGCCGCCACTGGAATTGCGCCAGCCTCCCCCTCTTGGTCGCCAGCCTCCCCCAGAAAGGTCTTTCGGCCAGTCCACCGAAAGACCTCTCTGACAGCGCATTCATTATCACAAAGAATCGAAAAGGAAAGCTATGCCTTATGCAGCGATATGCCGGGCACGTACGCGCTATAACCAGTCGCCTTCTGGTTATGGTAATTTCGCCTGTCATGCTTTCTTTTTTTTTTTTATTGCGATGAAGGCTTGCCCTTAAGGCATAATTGTTGGAGTGTATATGTGTATTATATGTGTGCTGTGAGGCCTGTGTGGTGTATGAATTGAAGCAGTGTTTTGTGAAATCTGTTATCATGTATCCAGCGGTCATAGCTGGTTGTCACACTGTAGCGGAGGCCGGCTTGCAGTAGGTGACGCGAGCGTTCCGAACTTAAACCCGTACACGTCCATATTAGGTGGTATGCATCTGATTCCACCACAGGAACAGAGCAGTATGGACACGTAGCACCCAGTGGTAAATGCGACCAGTTCCACCTTGAGACAACAGCCGGTGTAAGGGCCACCCCGGCCCGAAGCCTCCTAAGCACAACTTCCTCCGCCCTAGTAAGGTGAAGGGGGAGGGAGCAGACACACGGTGGGATAAGAGCGCGTGTGTCCTGCCGGAGAACATTTTTACGGGCTCGCAGCGAGTTACGGGGTTGGGGTGGGAGGGGAATAGGTGGAGGATCAGGATTAGGAGGGCAGTGTGCCTGCTGGTCAGCAGCAATGTTGTGAGGGTTCGCTGAATGGCCTTGAATCCAGTGTACCTTGACGCAAGTAGCTGTCTTACTATTCATAGTGTGTATTCTCTCGCAGATTTCCATCGCCTTATCGACCTTCTTGAGTTCCTGCATAGCCGCTAAAGAATCCGTGAAGATGTCTAGTTGCTTGATGGTAGGCAGCTTAGATGTCGCATCTTGCATAGCGTCGTGGATGGCTTGAAGTTCCATTACTAGAGCGCTGGCTTCCGTAGATAAATAGCGCTGGTGGCCGCTGATGAAATTATGCGTTGTACTCAGGAATGATGTCCTTCCGCCGTCTGGGAGAATGGCAGCATCCGTATAGACTTTGCAGGTGTTAACGCATGATGCAGCGACGATGTTGTGTTCGTCAATAGTACCTGTTGTATCGCTGCGTCGTAACTTCGTTGGCTTATTAGTTGTGACGCTGGTGAATTCCCAGGGAGGCATTGGACAGGGCTGATTGTCAATCCGAGAGCCGCGGTGAAAATGAGCATGCAGCGCAGCGACAGCCGGAATAAGTTGCTTTTTTATTTCACGTGCTTTTTCACGTTGCAAAATTAGCTCTGCAATTGTGTTGAGCTGGGCATGTTCCTGTAGGGCTGGTATCGGAGTGATGCGGGGCAGTGCTGTGATTGTGCGCATAGCATCGCGATTAATCGTCTCCAACTGTGCTAGCTGTGCCAACGTCAGCCGTTGAAATTGTGCTTGATATAAAATTCGTGGCTGCAAGACTGCACGCACCAACCGTCGAGCTACGTCAGTACGAGCTCCAGCTGCTTTTGCTGCAATGCGACGAATAAGGTGAAGTGTTTTTGTCGAACTCTGTCTGGTTTTACGGAGCCAGTGTGCACCACTGCCGGATTGGTGAATATCGAGACCCAGTATGCGGACCTCAGAAGCCTCAGGGATTGTTACTGCGCCGAGTCTAAATGTAAAGGGGTGCTGCGTGATTCTTGTGCGTCCTTTCTTGTTGGCCACCACAACATAGCTTGATTTTTGGGCGGAAATGTCCAATCCTGCTTTCCGAGCGTAGTTGTTCAGCACATCAAGGGCTTCTTGAAGCTGTTGAGTTTGTCTAGATATATCTTTATGCACGGACCACAAAGTGACATCATCTGCATAGATTAAGAACCTCACATCTGGAATCCGATGTAGTTGCCAGGCTAGAGGTATTAGAGCAACGTTGAAGAGAAGAGGAGCCAGAACCGAACCTTGTGGGACTCCTCTGTTCGATGTGAAGTATCCTTCTTGCCTTCCATCTACTCTAATCGCAAATGTGCGATTCTGAAGGAATGAGTAGATGAATCTTATCACCCGCGGTGGAAGCCCCAGGTCGATGAGGTTGGATATAATGATTTCATGGTCTATATTGTCATAAGCTTTCGTTATGTCTGTTGCTACTACCGTGCGCACTGCGTGACTGTGTGGAGAAACCTGTAAAACATCGTCTGATAAGATAGAAAGTCCGTCTTCAGTTCCCAAGTAAGAACGGAATCCAATTTGAGCAGGATGATATTTATCGTGGCGTTCAAGCCACCAGGAAACTCGTGTGGCCAGCATCTTTTCAGCGAGTTTGCAGACAGTTGAGGTTAGTGAAATTGGGCGTAAAGATTGCAGGCTATTTGGAGACTTTCCTGGTTTCGGAATCGCGACAACAATTGAGTGCTTCCAATCAGGTGGAACGTTTCCAGTCTCCCATACTTTATTAATAGCCTGAAGAAGTGCGTCGAGAGCTGCTCCTTCCATGTTCTTGAAAACCTCATAAGGAATACCATCGGGACCAGGTGTTGTTCGTATCTTCGAAGTTTCAATCGCCGCTATTAGTTCGGCCATGGTGAAAGGGCTGGATATATCGGATATGGAAGCTGTGTCACACTCATCAATTTCGGGGCAGTTTATAGGTGACGCTTGATCGTATTTCGGGAAAAACGCTCTAGCAGCGTGTTCTGCAAATTGATGCGGCGAACTCTGCATCGCTAACCTAACGCTCGCTGCAGGGTCAGGTTGCTTATGACCGCGTTCCATTGACCGGAACGTGCGCCAAAGTGCTCTGTTTCCAATGCCCGATCCAAGATTCTAGCACCACTCATACCATCGTCGTCGAGAAAGTTGCTTTTCGTGCTGACGCGCCTTCGCCGCTATATGGTTAGCACGTGCACGGCTACCTGGTGCATCGGGATTTCTCGACGCATACAATTCCGCCTGACGTCGCTTTGCCCAAAGTTGCAAAAGGGTGAGGTCCGGTTGAGGTTGTTCCTCGTCAACTGTGGTTACAGTGGTGTTCCTCCGTAGCAGTTCTTTCAAAGCGGGAAGAATTTCTGAGGGCTCTGAGGGTACTTTATCAGTCGATGATTCCCGAAACTTATCCCAATGTGTGACTGTTACTCGTCGTCGAATTTTCTTTATGCACGTTCTGTGCAAACCAATTATTATTGGCATATGATCACTGCCCCATGTATCTGGTTCCACCCGCCACTGCGGCATTCCAGGACCCAACCACCACGTGAGGTCTGGGGCGTTTGTTCTAGATACTGCGGGTACAGTACAGGTAGCCACAGCATGATGGTTCAGCAGTGTAAAAGTGGCATCGCTCATGATGTTTTTAACTTGGCATCCTCTTCGTGAGTTGTACTTGTACCCCCATTCTGTATGTGGGGCATTGAAGTCTCCACCCACGAGAATAGGAATTCCCGGGTACGTAGACCGGAGATGGGCTATCCACCCCAAGTTCAAACGTGTGCGCTGCGGTCTGGCGTAGAATGACACTAGAATGACAGGAGTCTTCACTGGTCGTGTCAGGACCCCGACAACTTCTTGATTACCACTACACCATGGCTCCAGGTCAATCACTGTGTGAGCAATTTGCGATGATATATAAACTGCAGCTTTCCCCGGAGCTGAAGCCATTGTAGTAGCACGTCTATCTCTAATAGATGGGTTATGGTACCCATTAAAATTGGTTAGGGAGCATAGCTTATTATGCTCTTGAATAAGCAGTGCCCACACATGTAGCTTATTGTATTGAAGCTTGGTTTTAATTTCTCCTAACTTGGAGTTTAGGCCCCGACAATTCCACTGAAGAATTCCATCCTGTGACAGCTGCTGCAGAGAATTAGCCATGATGCAGGCAATTCTGAATGAGCAACGTTAGCTGAGCAAGTTGATCTAAAACTGCTGTCCAAACAGCTTGGTTGACCTGTGGTGCCGGACGGGATCCAGGCGTAACGGTGGCATTAGCAGTGGTTGAAGCGTCACGTGTCGGTCCTATTTTCTGACGACGCAGAATTACCAATTCTTTATGTTTGCGTAGTCGCTCAATCTCTCTGGCCAGTGCGTCTATCCGAGCGTCAATGCCATCATGGTCATCATCTGACTGATGCAGAGGTTCCGGTAATTTCTGTTTCTTTGTCTGCGACTGCTTGCCACGTTTAAGAACAGAAGAATACAGTTGTGTTTCTGGGGCTTTTTCTTCTTCTGCCAGGAGCATCTCTGGCTCTTCTGCAAGAACCTCATAACGATTGTGTGTTGTTACTATAGTCGTTTTTGGTATAGCCTTTCGTATCCGGATTGTGGCCTTCTGTTTAGTCGGACAATTTGTGCTTGTCAAATCGTGCTCATCAGATTTACATAAGCCACATCGATATCGTGGTTGGCCTTCTGGTGTGAGCTTTTCTGGATCAATAGTACGCTGTGGGCAAAATGCCTGCATGTGTCCACGTTGAAAGCAGCGGTAGCAGAATATTGCTCGAGGGAGGTATGGTTTAGGTCGCAATATGCAACCATAGTAATAAAACCGTTCTGGGATACATTGAGGGCCCTGTACCGTCACTAAGCATGTACGGCTTTTGCCCATGAATCTAGCTGCGAGCACCCTGTGTGTCGTGGAGGTCAATTCACGACATATTATCTCAGGGGTGTCTTCTGGGTCAATGCCATAGACAACACACCTCTGTATATTAGGGCCCGATGCAAAGTAGCACTGCACAGGCAGGTGTTGATCTTCTGACAGCGGGATAGATGTTAAAGTGCACATTTTCTGCACATCACTGAGAGATGCCAAGTGCACAGTGATCGAGTTGGTAGATTTATATGCTGCGAACCCTTTGTATCCGGTGGTTTCAAGAGATTGGTCGATGACCCTTTGGACATATTTTGTGGCTACTGAAGTTATGTCGTAGCATGAAAGGGGCCGTATGTGAACTCGATATGATTGAGAAGGGGTGGGCGTTGGGTAAGACTGAGAGGGAGCGGGCGTAGGGGAGACCGTGGAGGAATAGTCTGGGGTGGCCCTTACCTTTTTTGCCGGTTGCTCCGATGCGATGGCGTCTTGTTGAAGCACGTTGATAGGGGGACCTCGCTTGGCTGCATTCGTCGAACCGCCAGAGGGCTGCACGTCCATAGGGTCACCAGTGTCCGTCGGCACGACTGCGGATAGGTTCACATTCACATCACGAAGAGGACTGTCCTTCGGTGTTTCATCTTGGGTATTCGAGCTATCGGATGCACACTTCGGCTGCATGGTTGGCATGGATGTTGTCACGCGCAGCAGTCCGGTGGAAGGTACAGATGAGGAGCTCACATCTGGCACAAACACTTCTTCTTCGTCGGGCGAGCGCGGCGGCTCGGCCGCACTAAGCCTAAGCGCCAACCGTGGTTGTTTTGAGTCTATCAGACGAGCAGGATCAGTAGGACAAGGCAAAGAAGAGTCCTCACCAGAGTCCACAGGTCCCCATAGGCTTCCGATGAGCTTCGTATCCGGATAAGGGCGAGATTTTCTTTGCTGTCGAGCAATTTCCAAGGAACACAAGGAAACCACGTCTGCGTAGAAACGTCGTCGTCTTCCTCTGTCATGCTTTCGGACGAGTGCTTTTGGAATACCGTTTTTGCCGGGTTGCAACGCGCGATTTTCATTTCTAAGTCTGTAGGCGAGAACATCAGTTGCGGTAAATGGTACATGTATGTATGTATGTATGTATGTATGTATGTATGTATGTATGTATGTATGTATGTATGTATGTATGTATGTATGTATGTATGTATGTATGTATGTATGTATGTATGTATGTATGTATGTATGTATGTATGTATGTATGTATGTATGTATGTATGTATGTATGTATGTATGTATGTATGTATGTATGTATGTATGTATGTATGTATGTATGTATGTATGTATGTATGTATGTATGTATGTATGTATGTATGTATGTATGTATGTATGTATGTATGTATGTATGTATGTATGTATGTATGTATGTATGTATGCATGCATGCATGTATGTATGTATGTATGTATGTATGTATGTATGTATGTATGTATGTATGTATGTATGTATGTATGTATGTATGTATGTATGTATGTATGTATGTATGTATGTATGTATGTATGTATGTATGTATGTATGTATGTATGTATGTATGTATGTATGTATGTATGTATGTATGTGTTCTGCGCGCCTCCTAGGGTTCTGCTCCCGTGTTCAAGTTGTGACGTTTAACTGGCTTAACGCCCCAAAGCAACATACGGGCTATGATATAGGCTGTATCTTTCGGGGCTCTGGATTAATTTAAACCATCTTGCTTTAACGTGAAGATTGATCTAAACATGCGATCGAGTTTGGATTCTGAGATCCCTACGATCTGCGGCGGACGTTGACGGGAATCAAACCCGGGACCTCGTGCACAGCAGCCTGACGGCAGTGCCACTGATCAGCCACGGCTTCTACGCTAGAACAGGTTGTAAGAGCGCGTACGAGCTGGTCGCCATGTTACACGTATACATGTTACAAGCGAAGGAGGCTGTCCAGCGGTAAACAGCACTTGCTAACGAAAAGCTGCGAATTATGCCGCTGCTTCTTAGATAGACGTGCGCCTAGACCACTGTAGCGCTTCGAAATGCACGATAAGAACACGAGGAAAGAGCATATATGTTAGGATCATGTTACAACTAGGCTTTAGAATTTCTGTGGTGGAAGTCGAATGAGGACGCATACTGGAGTAGAATCGGCGTCCATATCCACAGGTAACCGGCGGATACTTTCATAAAAGAGCCTTCTTATAACCAGCCTCTCTTTAACACGCACACAAAGTCGAAAAGAAGTTTCTTAATTTCTTTTATTCGGGGGCTTTGCCGAAAGAGATCTTTTTCATTCGTTTGGGTTGACACTTGCCATTACTTTGAGATGAAATTAAATGTAAGCATAAAGGACCAGTTTTATGCAGACAAAACAAAGGCGGCTTTTAGAACGTGTTGTCCGCGATCCATTTTACTTAGCCTTCAGGTTGGTCGATTCTCAACTTCACACCTCTAAGTACCCTTTCGCCGGCTGCCTTTGTCCCACATCTACTGTGGATTTGCCGAAAGAGATACGTAGTGAAAAAAAAAGAAAAAAAAAGAACAGCAAATTAAAAGAAAAAGAGTTCCGTTCAACGCTGCTCTCTGTTTGCTTCGTGAGGAAGTGAGCCATATCTTTAATTTTGGACAGAACATCTAACCTTCGGGGTTTTGGCACGTAAAACCCCATAATTTTTTTTTAACATCTAACCTTATGCTGAAAAGTTGGTTATAGGATAGCTTCCCATCTGAACTAACTTTGTCACTGTTCACGTCAATATAAACTGCCGATTTTAGTAGCCTTAGGTGGGGAGATTATTTCAAGTGCCACAGAAGAAAGACCTAACTCGCACATCTTTAAATCAGTACAAAATAGTCCACAATAAATGTCTAGCCCAAAAGTTAGTCGTTTATAGCAACGGAATGGAGCCAACTGGTCTGGAGAGCGATGATGTGGAATTAACAATATATCAGCTTGCCGTTGCTTCACAATGGTGAGAATGTGTTGCATGCACAGAAGTCGTGAGAAAGAAGGATCACAACAGGGAGTGGCGTTCTCTACAGATTTCCAACGACCAATGCGGCGCCGGCGAGGACGTTCTCATGCTTTCCCTGTGTTCTATATTCTTACGCTCAAACTGCGCGCTAGATGATAATATAAAATACGGTTGGGCTTGCGATTCACTTGTCTCTCTTTAGCGTTTAATGATATCAATTTACCGCTAAGGTTTAATCATAATGCGCCGATTTCGCAGTGTCGTGGTTATGAAATATTCGTCACAGCCGTTCGCGAAGCAACGGGGGCATCACTGGTGAGAGGGAATGACGCAAGGGATTTCAGTCGTTCGAGCGCAATAGTCGGAACATTCTTTTGTGGATCCCTGACCGACAGCATAGCTCGACAAAGCCAGGCCTTTCCAGACGTCACGAACTGGCGAAATCCTTTGTAAGGCAGCGAATGCCAAAATGAATGCGCATTTATTACTGATGAGTGTGACTGGAAATCCTGTACGTGGCCATTGCTGGTAGAATGCCAAGGTGCGCAACAGAACTCGGGGGAAAAAATGCTCCCAGTTTATTATACTTATTTTTTTTAACCGTTGTGGGATCGAATTACAGGTGTCAGCGTTCTTGCAATGGAATTAAACGAGAGGTTTACTAGATTTATGGAGTCGAGGTGGAACTTATTCCAGGCATAATCTACTCACGTAGCGCCATAGCGTTCGACATGTGCCGTGATGTATTCGCCTTCGTGGTGTCGACAGTTCAATAATGCTGAGATTATACTCATGAAAGGCAACTGGCGCAGTTACACTGATACATCCCTAAGTATTCCGAGGTGACCGGAGCAGTGCTATATATGTGGATACCGCGAAGCCTATGAAGTCACAGTAGAATTTCATTGCGGAGTTCTGAGATTAAGTTGTTCTGTTGAGCAAAAGTATTGGATCATTCACGACGATATTGATTTTCATTTTTGCATCAGCTAGCAAAAGATGCCATCGTCACTATTTGTGGATGTGCTGAGCGACAAACGGTAACAGTTCACTCCAGTGATGGCGAATTGCGGTTTGCAAAATGTTGGGAGGTCCGTTACTTCTGCCCGCAGCATTAACTTCGAGATTGCGTGATTTCACCAAAGTCGGATACACGGCCGGGACTGCTGGAGGTTCTTTCTCATTGTTGTTTTCATTTTTTTCCCTATGTGAGTGTGAATTGGAGGCTTTTAGCTTCACGCTGTGTGGCAAGCACACTCCTCTTCGACCTTTTACTCCGCTAACTCCTTCCCCATTACACTCGCGTACAGGGTGGTAAGCCTGGTATTTATGGCATACACTCGGTCGGTTCCTACCGCAGTCAAACTCTGTTTGCAGCGATGCGGATATTGAAGCTGGAGAAACGCTGCCCCGTCTGCTACCAGAGCAATCGGTGTGACCACGTGATCGAGACTGTCGGATCTCGGTCACGCTTCCATGTTGAAAGTGAGAGCGCCTCCGACCACTCCGGGCAGCAGCGCGGCGCCCTGAAAGGACCAGCCGAATGTGTTCCGAGCACACGATTTAGACCAGCCTAATTGTTAATGCGCGCAGTCAGCGCGCCGTGGAGCACCCGACAACGGCCAGTCGAGTGTACACCATTTGTCCTGCTGACCTCCCCGCTTTTTTTTTTCAAATTTACTGCGACAGCAGCTGAGTGCTCGAAACTGGATTTGACTTGTCCGTCTTTCCATTCCGTTACGCTGACGACGCCCGAAGGGTTGAACGTTACTCTGTTGTCGTCAGGCCACCGCCTCTTCCTCCGCTTTACCATCGCCGTAAGGCGGAGAAAAAGAAAACCTAGTCCACAGCCGATACCAGTGGAATTCGAACCCATGTCACTGCAGAAATGGGCATTTGTTTAGTCGGGCGCGCTCCCTACAGCGCTATCGCGTAACTTCTTTTTTTTTCTATTTGTCATGGTATTTATTACAAAGAGCAGAAATGGTGCACGTTACAAGAACTATTTACAGTATTGCAAGCACAAGATATTCGTGCCAGATAACCACACCAGATAATCATAATCAATGAAAGAATAGCGAGCAGTATATACAAATAAAATTAACATAATACAACGCAACCCCTCCCCCCCCCCACACACACACACACCACCACCTAGCATTAAAAACTAGAAAGGAGAAGCTAAACACTTAATCGAAAGTCGATACCAATACGGCTGACGATCATCTTGATCATACATAAACTTCCTTGAAATGCCTAATCATCTGACGGAAATGTATTTTTGATTAACGCAGTGCTTCTGCATTTCGGCCTTGCACACGAGTTTTCCACAAGCTATGCCGTCCCCTCAGGCAAAACAGATCAAATGGCCCGTCGTCACGGAGTACAAATCCCCTACAGTATTGCTCACTTTGGCCTCCGAAATACACGTACAGACGCCACCGGTCTCAGAGTCCGGGTGCAGCGCGAGATCCCCCGATATTTTGCATAATAGCGCAAGATATCGGACCCGATGAGAATTTAGATTCTCACAGTATCGATATCTTGTGTTTTCGTGCGACATAAGTACCGGACAATTACTTCAAGGTCTGAGTACATGCAACCGCTTGCTTAGCAGACCATAAATATTTATGATCGCTCTGCGCAAACAAAGAGGGACGGAAAGGGACAAGGGGAGCGCCCTTGTTTGCGCTAAGCGATCATAAAAATTTATGGTCTACTGCGCAATATCCACCGACTAGCCCAGAAACATCCACTTCTGGATTAGAAACCGCTAGCTTCTTCGTCATTCTCACGTAGTGGGCGAGCATAATTATTCGAGGAAAACTGCAGGCAAGTGAAAACAATATGGCGGTTTTCAAGGTAGTAGAATGCGGCTGTCGCAGTAACTGTCTTCAGAGTCGAAAGGAATCGCTAAAATCTGCCACCTTTTTGCTTTCTGCCTCTCTGTGACACAACTGTAGCTGGCGTTCCTGCAAGGATAAATAATTCAGGAAAACGAGACCGAGTGGTTAATTTACGAATGCGTGAGCCGTCGTAATTGGAAAATTTATGTTTTAACAGCTGGTTGCCTCCGCTGGTTTCGTCCTCCTGAATTATTTATCCTTGCATCGACGCCAACTGTCGGTTGTGTCATCGACAGTTGGCAGACAAAAAAAAATATAGCAGAACTGCAGATTTACGGACTTCTATCGTTTACGTGAGCGCGCATTCGGGAATAGAGTTGCGCGGAGCGGGGACCGCGCGCACGGCTGAGCAGTTTGTTCTATGGATTCTGGGGCCAAATTCACAAAGCTTTTCGTTCGTAAGTTCACTTCGTCATTGAAGGGCTACCTTCACTAATGATATGTTCAGCGTCAGGATTAGCTGAAGTTTTTTCTCAGGAATAATTATAGCGTAGGAGCTCTTTGCGAATACGAGCCCTTGTCAGCATGCTTGGGCCTCAAGAAAATTTCGCACTTCAACAAAGAAAGTTATACCCGTAGCTGTTGCTTGGCGTGAACAACGAGGATGGCAGGAAATGCGGTTATAATGTTATACTAGAACATTTGCTGTCACGCCGAAGTTTATTTTAAAGATGCTTCCCTTCGTCAGCGCTGCTGAGCGTTTAAAAAGCTGGGCACTCACTTACAAAAAAAAAATCTTATGCTAAAACTGTTTGTAATAGATGCCAGCCAGCGGCGATGTCAGATACACTAGCCACCGCAGCTGGCCGATGGCAAAATGCACATATGAACAAAAACTTTTGTGAATTTCATAAAGCTGTTCCGCCACAATTTACAAAATGTACTTACCTTAGTTGTGAGTCTGAAGAAAGAATACGGCCCAATATTGACAGCGAACATATCATTTTCGAAGTCAGCGCACCAGTCAAGAAAGGTTCTGACAAACGGAAGGCTTCGAAAATCGGGCCCTTCAATCGTAACCGTGCTTTTTTTATCCGCCGGCCACCTTCACTAATGACGTATTCAGTACTATATTCGCTGAATTTGTTCTTACAAACAATTCTAGCTTAACTTCCCTGCGAACGCGGGTTGTGATGAGCTTGAACAGCCAATCGTGAACGTTGATGCCAGCCATTTGTTTACTGGAAGCGCAGTGCCCGAGTAGATGCGGTATAACCTCCACTCTCGTTCTAACTGACCCTCATAGAGTTCTTACAGAGGCGATAAACAAATGCAAACAGCGGGGAGGAAGGAGGACCGGCCCTCTTTGTGTAGTGCCCGAAGCAAGTCGTCAGCGAATGAAATCTCTCTCGCGCACAAGAAGGTGCGGCCTTGGTCCGGTGTTGGCGGGGCTGCTTCTCGGAAAAGATACGCACCCAGCCTCGGCTGCGTCTCTTCTCCATCGAAAAATGTGCAAGTGCGTGTTGTATGCATTTGCGAGGAACGCCCAACCGTCAGGTGGGAACAAGAAAAACGAAACGGACACCTCGGTGATAAGCGTCGGCGGCTGGAGAATGCCACTCGCCAGACCGAAACCGAGGCGCACGCTGCAAGGACGCCTGTTTGAGCACCAACACATCGTCCAGGTGAGTCCATCCTTTGCTTATTGCAGGGTGAAGGTGGCCGTGTAATACCCGCAACGGCAAGTGAAGGCGTCGACATAAACTGTGTGAAATGCTGCAAATCTGTGCGACGAAAAGCACGTCAGAGTTACTTTCAGAACAAGTGGGGTTACATAGTTTAATGCACGAGTACATGTTGGTTAGTCCGAGCAGCGAAATTATGACCGTGAGGACGGAACGCAGACACGAAAAGAGAGACAGGCATAAAAACTCTTCCCTGTGCCGTGAGCTTGCGATGCACGCTAGAGGGCAGCATGTGGCCTGTCATGACTCGGGCCGAGGCTCTTGCTTATGCGGATGCGGCGTTAGAGCATAAAACACTGGGTCTTCCATTCCGTCAAGATTACGTGGAGTTCTTGATCAAGGCATGGTGGCGTCTAGAATACACTGGGTTTTCTGTAAACCTAACAAAGTCGATACCAAAAAAAATATAATAAAGGGAGCTGAGGTCTGAAGACAGTTAGACGCAGTGAGCAGACTCATGAATTTTCAACTAGCGGGTGGGAGTGGTTTTTCCAGGGCGTGGGTAAATAGAGGGGACTGGTTACCTTTGTCTTGCCTTTGTGATCGGGGGCTGGCGGAGCTAGTCAAGCTGCTCAAGCGTAGTTTTTCTCCGTTATCGTCACTTCTAAGGTGAATTTGTTGTGTACTTGATGCTGTGAAACGAACCATATCAAAATCAAATTCGGAGAGCCAATTGTCTTGCAGGGCTACCATATGGGGCGCTAATATGGCGCTGAATAAATATTCTTGATTGTAGGCATTGTTATTATCAGACCATGTTGGTCTAACATATTTTGCTGAAATGCAGCATGTGACTGGACAGCGGCGTAGATGACTGCTGAGGAGGGAAAGTGCGCCATGGCTGGACATGCTTCATCGCCTCACAGTTCCATGCATACCCTCCAGGATTTATGGCGTTTAGTGAGATTCAAACTACCCGTTGTTGCTCGAACAACTTGGACCAAGTTTACGTCAGAATTTTGAAATGCCATATCACCGTGCATATGCCAGGTACCAGAAGGCATTCTGGCTTGCAAGATGCAGCGAAACTCTTTGCCATTCTGACCTCTATTAGAATAGTGTGGAGCACCCAGGGCATGCATATGTCTCCCATTCGAAGAAAGGTAACGGGTTATTTTATCTTACAAGCAAAGGAGAGAAATGTTAATCCTTGCATTCGGCGGGCGTACCATTTCGTGATAATTTAAGAGTTCAGTACATAGGCGCAAAGTGTTGACAATCTTTAGTGCACGTTGAAGTGCGGGTACGAATATCTTAAGAAAGACTGTGTAGCAAAGAAGAAAAAACAAACAAATCAAAGCAAGTAAAGCAAACTGTTTTGTTACTTTCACATTCGGACATATTGATTAAATCTTTGAACACGGCTGTGGAACAGCCTTAGGCAGTCACTTTTCCTTTAATTTTCCCTTTGTGTTCGATTCACCGCCGATGAATCAAGCTTGTGTCATTTAAGCTACTGTCGGGAACTTGATGGGAAACCACGGCGAAACTCGACTGTGCGTTAAACGCAGAAAATGCACACAATTTAACGAACCGGGTCGTCCGCATGTCACGTTCCTTACTCCCTCCGTCGAGAATTTTGTATTTTGATTACTGACACGCACCCATCACCAACGAACCCGACCTGTCTCACGGGCTGGGTGCCGCTCGCAGTTTCTTCAGATGCGAAAATGTTGAATGGGGGAACGAGGTGGCGTCCTCATTTCGTGTTACACAAGTTGAACGTAAGAAAGCGGTCAAGGCGACTAAAATTAAGGCCGTTACTTTCCCAAATGACTCGGTGTGGCAACAGTAGAAATAAGTGTTGCGTTTCTGTCGGTTCTTTTCTTTTTCGGGCCTCCTTTGCAGTCATGACTGCGACGAAATCATCATTCTGTGCCCTGCTTGTCCTCCTGGCATCGAGCGGTGTGTTCTGCTCGCCCTTGAAGGACTTCTTTGAGGTACGCTACCAGACAGCTACACGAACGACCCACATTCGTATCAGGCAAGCTTTTGGCTGATCAATTGGCGTAACTTGACGAGCGGAAGTCCAAAAGACGTGACTGGCTGAGTAAATATCGCTCCCCTACCGCCAGACCTAGTGCGTTTTCATCGGACGGCAGCGATCATCGCATCGAATGCGTACGCAAATGACGCAACGTCCTCTGCTTTAAAAGGTACCGAGGTATTTTCGTACCCCTTCTGTGTGTTAGAATTGAAACGAAATTCTGGCGTTTTACGTGCCATATCCACAATTTCATTATGAGGCACGCCGTAGTGGAGGACGCTGGATTAATTTTGTCCATCCTGGGATTTTTACGCGCACCTAAATAGAAGTGGTACACCATCAGTTTTGCATTCCCCCCTTCTCCCCCACTACTACCTGCCAATTCTCTTTTGAGGGCAAGTCATTTAGTGCATGTAATTGAAAAATAGCTATTCGCAATGAACTACTAAATTGAATGGCACCAAAAAAAAAAGTTACTGGCGGCTACTCTACTCGACTGTGAACAATATGAATTTGGCTATTTTCGCGTATAATGGCCCGTCACTCTTTAAGTTTTTAGACGTGATGTAGGACGGCTGGGACATCCTGCATGGTTTCACATGGCTACCTAGTTGGAAAACCGTAGGGTTACAAGGGGAGGAACCAATCAACAGTTAAATTAGCAATCAGTCCAATCAAAAACTAGGTTGTGTTGGAGTGTCATATGTGATGCCACGTCTTGTTGTATGCCATCGGGTTTTCTTTTTTACCCAAGTTCCTGCTCTAACTTGCGCAGAGTATACGCAAGGATCTACTGACCACGTACCAGTGCTATCGCAACGGCAGCAGCCTGGAGGACCCGTCGGCCGTCAAGCTGAGCGTCTCGTGGAGCGGTCGGGGCCTTTCCGACCCCAACAAGGTCGATTGCATCGTCTCCTTCAGCTTGCCCGGCAGCGAAGGCAAAACGACGTGAGTACCCACCTCTCGTGTCTGATGAGTTTTCAAGGGGCGGGCGCGGTTACATCGCACAAAGAACGCTGTAATAGACTCGCCCGCTGAAGCTGTTTCTGCGAGGCGCGCTGTTCCCGTAATTTAGAAGTAAGGGGCTTCGGTCAGTTCCCAACGATTCCGAATGAAATGAAGCGCATCTTTGTGCGCTATACCACGGCCGGAATGAAACGCGGGACACAAGGAAAACGAAACAGAAGGGGAAATTTGCTTTCGACATTCGCTGTTTCGTACGACGCTTAAGTAAATTCATTCACAGCTGCCTAATCCATGCAGGCCCGAGCGCTCTTAGCGACCCGCTGCAGTGAACGATCACACACTACACTTTCAAGCAGTTATTAAATAATGAAGCGAAAGAAGTGCTTTTTTTAAATCTGTATTTGTCCTTGTCTGCGTCTCATTCCGGTGCGATAGTACGTATCTGGACGGGCTTGCAGTGTTATTAGATAACTATGGATAGCTTCGCCAGTAAGAGGAAAGTAACCACTGGGAGCGCAATCTAACGGATGCGCAAGCATGCATCTGCTGCGGTAGAGTTGGTGCCCACATGCGCGCACCACTGGAACTGTAAAAGGTCAAGAGTAATCAAGGCCTCAGACAAGTACCACCGAAGTATAATTCAGGCCTCACACTTGTACCTCGCAGACTTTTTACCTGTGCTGAAAATGTATCGACATGCAAGAATTACAGAAAAAGGAAGAAAAAGAAAGCGCTACCGGTGTCTGAGAGACTAAGCATCAAAATTTAGTTTCTAGATCATCGATAATGCAATTTTGCCATGCTCACCGCCGTTGTCTTTTCTTTTACGTCATGTAGGCCCGTTTCCTTCAATTGTACTCACCATCAGGAAATTATTATCGCACTGTCCGCTTCTTTCTTTGCTTCGGCTGAATGCATAATTGCTTGCCATTTTACACTTTCATTGCTCTCTTTCTTCATCGTGGAGAGACTTGCCCCCTATATTCCAGAATGTTCCTCCATTTAAACAGCTGAACAACCAACCAATATCGGAAGAAGGAATTCTACACCATCGACAGGACCTAACGTCACAGAAGGTTGTGCAAGCACTACTGCGCTTCTTGCGACCTGCCGGCCTCTGTGAACGTCTCTAACTTGAATGCCCTTCGTGTGTGTGTCTCTGTGTGTGCATTTCTTTTTACGATTTCCTCTCTGTCCTCTTTCTAACCCCTATCTCCCAACCCCAGTGTAGGGCAGCAAACCGGAGACTAACATCTGGTTAACCTCCCTGACTTTCCTTTTCATCTCCCTCTCAATTCGATGCTGTTCCTCGACACAATAAATGTACGGATGGATAGGTGAGTATCCACTTTGAAACGGGATAGTGGCAGAAACCAGCAAGTTCATTATTTTTACTTGTATTTGGTGCCTGTTGTCGGTTCTTAAGGCCCATAGTTCGTGCTAACAGACCATCTAACCTGATTTAAACATATTACCCTTTAAGAACATAATTTCTTTTCATTCTGCCTGTGTGTTACTTGGTCTGACGCCACCAATACTCCAGCCGCATTTCCCTATTATCCTGCCATCGCAGATTGGTTTTAACTTTCCTGTCTTATTATCTTGAAGCCCAAAAACTCCGGCAGGGCAACTTCACCCGCATGTACCTCTGGATGGACACTGATACATCGTAACAAAATATATTCTCTAGGCTTTCCGTGCTCTTTTCACACGCCAGATGCGTATAGTCGTCATCGGCACATTTTACAGCGAAGCTGTCAGCCTCTCGGTGGTGGGCATTTTTAGTGTCCATTCGTGAACAAAAACTATCATCATCAGCAATGGCTCATAACCCCCTAAGCAACCAAAAGTGCAGTGGTACATACCCCTCGTAATGGAGAGGCGACAAGCACACAGCAGAGTGAAGCGAACAGTGCATACATTCATTAGCGTCACGCATACAACGTACAGAACAGCGTAAGTTTCAATAAAGAGCAAGCTCAAAACAAGCATGCGAACCATCAGCAGCTGTAGTGGTGGCTTTGCAACAGCTTCGCTGGACATCCGCTTTCGCAGGGCTGTGATGGTGAGTCAATTGAAATGTTTTATCTCCAATAACACCTTTTTCTCAAGTACCCCTATCTGGCTTTTAACAGAAGTGAACTCCCTTAAAATTATCTTTACTGATTTCCAATTAGATTCGTTTGTTTTTGGCACATTTCCACCACTGGTTTTCTGTCAGTTGCACCTATCCCGGATGCGGTTTCTGCTTCTGCAACTTTAAGTTTAATATTTTATTCCTTGTCATTGTTGACACCGTTAACACAATATTTACTAGCAAGTTTCTTTTTCTGCGCCGTGAGTCGACGTTTTTACTATATAGGTACGCACAGAAAATGCGTGGCGCACAATTGGTTGATGGCAGTAGATATATTGAGTGACGTTTGGTCACAACGCTTCGCTTCGTAGAAAATTATTCAAGGAGAGACCAATTTCACGAAGCGTTTTGTTCGTAAGAGCTGCCGGTTTTTGGCTGGTCGCCAGTCGTAAATATATGCTCGCTATTGCGATTGGTCGGCTTCCGTTCTTACGAATCGCTCTATGGTGCAAGGACTGACAGTTACAAAGACTTTATTAGAGCGTCCTGAGAAACTCAATTGGGGGAACCGAAGGCTCCCCGATCAAGTTGGTGGCTCCGCCCACGACGGGGCAGGGAGATGGTGACTCTCCGCCACGTCGCGGGCCCTCTGGACGGCCTGTAGTTGGTTTGTGAAATCCGAGCTCTTCAGCAAGGCGTCCCACTTGGACTTGTTATGAAAGTCGGAGCCCACGTTGTACGGGCACAGCCAGAGCATGTGGTCGAAGGAGCAGCACGCGTGACCGCATTTGGAGCAGGATTGCGGGAAGTTCGGGTCTATTCAACTAAGCGCTCTCGGGGTGAGGTAGGATCTCGTCTGTAAAAGCCCGAAAGTAACAGCCTGAGCCCTGTTCACTTTCGGGCTGGGGGGGGAGGGAATTTCCTCCTGCTGTGTCTGTAATGCGACATTATTTCGTGCAAGGTGGTAAGAAAATCTTTGAAGGGACAATACTGTGGGAGAGCCGGACCGTTAGCTCGGGCGCGGTGCGTGAATTCACGCGCCAGGCAGTTGGCCCGCTCATTAGGCTTGCAACCCGCTTGGTTAGTTACATCATTCACGTGCGCCGGGAACCACGCTATGGTATGACCTCCAGTGTCTTCTCGCGTAGTAATACGAAAGGATCTGTTGACGATGTCGGCTGCGTGTTTTCAAACTAGAGCGGACGAAAAAGCCCTGACCGCCGTGCGCGAGTCGGAGAAAATGGTCGCCGGGCCTTTTGCGGCTTGAAGAGCCAAGGCTATCGCAGTTTCCTCCGCCTCGTTCGCGTGTTTAGTGTAGATTGATGCGGCGCTGATAAGTGTTCCGCGCGCGTCAACGACCGTGATTGCAAACCTGTCTTCGCTGCCATATTTGGCGACGTCGACGAAGAATGCGTCTGCCCCGTAAGGATCGATTCGTCGAAGGATGGTTCTAGCCCGCGCTCTTCTGCGACCTTCGTTATATATTGGGTGGATGTTCCTCGGTACGGTCTAAACCTTTATACCTTCACGGGCTAATTTAAACAGGGGGTGTCTGTCGAGCGGTGCCTGTATAGGGAGTTCACCAGCTTCATCAAGAATTTTGATTCCCGGCTTAGCTGACGAAAGCCTGGAGATCTGTGCAAGAAACTGCTTCAATTAATTCGTCTGTGGTATAGTGAATTCCGAGTTCAAGTAGTTTTAATGTGCTAGCGGATTGTGGAATACCGAGTATTCTTTTGACGCCGGACCTGATGAACGTGTCGGGTTTGTTCTTTTCAATTTTGCTCCATTTGAGGTATGGTGCCGTGTAAGTAATGTGACTGATGAAGAAAGCTTGGAAGACCCTGAGTAGGTTGTCCTCCTTGAGTCCCCCCCCCCCCCCCCTTTTGCTTGCGATTCTAGTTATGAGGCTTAGTATATTTTTCGCCTGCGCACCCAGCTTGTTTAGAGCTTCTGCATTACAGCCTTTGGCGTTGATTAAAAGTCCAAAAATTTTGATGGAGTTAACCCTCGGAATGGGGTACCCTTCTCGTGTTGTAATTTCGACTGCCAGCGTTTCCAGAGGCTCGAAGTTCCTAACGCCCTGCCTCGACTGTCTGTAGAGGAGGAGTTCGGATTTGCTCGGTGACAGCTTGAGAGCCGTGCATGTAAGAAATTCTTCCGTTACATCTATGGCTGCCCTGGAGAGATTGCTCTAGATCGGCCAGAGATCCCCCCGGGGACCAGATTGTGATATCATCTGCATAGATTGCGTGGCCTATTTTTGGGAGTGTGGCCAGCCTCTCGGACAGTTTATGCATGGCGATATTAAATAGCAGCAGGGATAGGACCGAGCCTTGAGGGGTTCTGCAGTTGCCCAGTTCGTAAGGACCGCCCGAGATTGTGCCCAGTCGAAGGAACGCTTTCCTTTTCGATAGGAACGAGAGAGTGAAATTAAAGAATTTCCGCCCTAGGTTGAGATGGGAAATTTCGTTCAAGATGTGTTCGTGAGCCACCTTATCAAAGGCATTAGCGAGGTCGAGTGCAATGATACCTCGTACGTCCCGCGTCTCGTTATCGAATAGATATCTTTTCAGGAGGAGCATTGCGTCCTGTGTGGAGAATTCCTTTCTAAAACGTATTAGATTATGCCTAAATAGTTCGTGGTTTTCTACGTGTTCGACGATTTGATTGTGTGCTGCATGTTCTACCACTTTGCAAATGCACGATGTTAGAGAGATGGGACGCAGTTTATTTATTTGCGGAGGATTCCCCGTTTGGGGGTGAGTACCACCTTGGCGGTGCGCCATTCTGACTGGACCTGCCCCTAGCTCCACACCTCGTTTATCTCTGCCGTTAGGATTTCGATGGCCTTGTCGTCCAGGTTCCGGAGGAGCTTGTTGGTGACCCCGTCTGGCCCCAGGGCCGATCTTCCATTTAGGTTGAAGAGTACGTCTCTGATTTCTGAAATCGTGAAACGTTCGTCTAATTCCGGCCTGTCTAGCCCCGTGTAAACCGCCCTAGCACTTATGCCTTGCGAATCTCCTTCCTTGACGGGTAGGTAAGTTCGCGCCAGGTCGTTGACAATTACATCGTTTGTGAGGCCCGAGGTGACCGGCTTATGTATGAGCCTATCGACAGCGAGATTTAGCGCATTCTGGGACTGTTTGTCGCTTAGGGGCCTTTTGAGCAGATTCCACTTACTACCTCTTCTCATGTGACGGTCCGTTTCGATGCATGTTTCGTCCCACATTGCAGGGCCAGTTGCTTGAAATAGCACTCTATTTCCTTGTTTAGTGACGTTAGTTTCACTCGTCCTCGGCGACTTAATTTCTGTATTTTCCACCTCTCCCCAAGAGCATGTTTAGCCTCCAGGAGATGCGCTAACCGCGAGTCCATTTTTGGGACTTCAAGTTCTGTGCTAATTTCTTTGCTCGTGTTTTTGACGGCCTGTTTAAGATTGGTAATTAGTTCTTTGAAGGATTCGCTTGAGGGGGCCATTTCGGCTCGAATTTTCCGGAAAAGATCCCAATCAACGTATTCGCATTTGACCGGAGGTTTGGGTTTGACCTGCGCCGCGATATCAAGAACGTAGTGGTCACTACCCAAGTCCTCCTGCAGATTATCCCACGTGCCCTCGATATTTCGGAAGAATGTGAGGTCTGGCGTTGTGTCTGGAATGACCGAATTACCCGTTCTAGCGGGAAACTTAGGATCTGTAACAAGCGTGAGGTTAAAATCGGCTGTACATCCGGCTAAGTTTGTGCGCTTGTTGCTGTTAAAGCCGTATCCCCATTCCGTGTTCGCAAGAACTTTTTGCGAATACCACCCCAATTGATTCCCGGCGTCGCATCATTGGTGTGAAATTGTGTTTGTTCAAGCAACTAATCGACGTAGGAGTCACAGATGATCAAGACTGCAGCTTCTCAAGTCGAGAGTCGACTCGGTGGAGTCGACGAAAAGATTAAACGCGCGGTGTGTTTGTGAATACGGCGGCTAGCAAAGTGACGTCTTTGTCGGTTGATCTCTGAATCGAAAAGTCATGAGTTCGACTCTAGACATGGATCATTGCAGCATTTTCTTGCATTTGCTTTTTCGAAACGCGGACCATATATACAAAAAAAGTTCTCACGCTAGAACTGTTTATAAGCACATATGCCAGCAAATTGTGATGTCCAACTTATTAGCGAAGGCCCGGAATGCCATCGAAAAAAAAGGAATAGAAAAGAAAGAGGGTTACGAATGAAAACATTTGTTGAATTAGGCGCCGGGTTTTAAAAGAAACGTATGATGGAACTCCAAAACCTATTGGCACGATGCAGAAGTAGCCACTAAGGCATCGGTTATGAAGTCGCCTATCCGGACAACTATACGGGCGGCAATCCTGTAAGAATATCTCTCCCCACGTGTGTGATACTCGTTCCTATTATTTGAGCGCCCTTTTAGCGCGCCTGCAGGCAGCTCGTTAATTGGCTTCGGTGTGCCTCGACGCTTCATGGGGGACGGCGTTTTGCCTACGGTCTTTTCTTTTGCATTCTAACGTCATGAGCACGAGCGACGCGGGTGGCTGCACAAGCGAAGTAATTAAACTCGGGATATTACGAACAATATTTTGAGGGAAGTTGCTCGTTGCAAAAGCCTCATGTGCCATGGGTTGGCTATAGCATATTCATTTTGAAGAATTTATAAGCTCGGGAATGTGCCGTTACATCGGCAATGGAAAATTGTTGAACGTATTGTCTTTTTTAAACTACGTCAGCATAAAAAACATAGAATGAAAAAAAAACGCAATCGAACATAATATCTCGTTTTTAGTGCGAAGTGGTATGCGGGAACCGTGTTGCCAAAACGTTATAAACCTTTTTTTTTTTAGAGTGAAGTATTTCACATCAAAACTGTACGCCATTTATTTTCATTTCCGCAGGTTTCACGCATCTGCGGAGTACGTGCCACAAAAAGACTACGCCATACTAGCCGCAGGTGGTAAGTCGGTTTTGTGCGCACACGCTATCGCTCTGCGAATGTTTCTGGGAATTTTTCGCCGTATCTATAATCCTGGTGACCCTGCTTTCAGCGCTGGCAGAGAAGCGCGTTATTTTAACAACGTTCTTTTCTTGGCAAGGCGTGAGGCAATTACTATTACGTTTAATGCTACCGCCCAATGTCTCACGATGCAAAGCAATAACGGTCCGTAGACTGTTACCCATACTCGCCTTCACTAAGCCATATTGCCATTTCATTGGATCAGTTAACTAAATGCTTGCGCCATGTGAATATCTGAGGCGGCTATCAAGCCGCTTCTCAGCCGCGGTTTCCCCTTGGGCGCACAACGTATTATTCCGAATCGTCTGGAGGATAAAACGTTTATAAAAGGTAAAGTCTTAAGAGCTTAGAGTCCTCGCCTCAATGGTACAGCAGGCCGCCTGAGCACTATACCATACACATTACACTGATGTGTGTGACCTCAGCGATAAGCTAAATGCCTCGACATTAACTGCCCCACACAGCGTGGCCTCCCGATATATTCAGCATGGGGGGTGCCTTGAATCCTTTTAGGCACTTTGTGTTAAACATCAGATTATGTTTACATGTTTGTTTTTGTTCACGAGAACTCTATCGCTTAAAAATGTTTAGGGTGTCTCAGCTAACGTCAGCCGAACTGCTAAAAAAAATTCTGGTTCAGGATATAAGACCTGGGGAATCGTTGCACCGTCTGCACTTTGTTGGTGCACCGTACACCGTATGTGTCATATGTTTGCACCTTGAACCTCGTTTAAATGTGTTATATATATATATATATATATATATATATATATATATATATATATATATATATATATATATATATATATCCGTTGGTGTGTGTGTTTTGAGAGGTGGTACAAGCGGTTTAAATTGGGGATCCGGGTGCTCGAAGAGGTGCGAAGTAATGCTAACACAGTTCTCTCGCATTTACTTCTAAATCATGATAATGTTTTTTATTCTTCACTTTTTTTAACAACTTGGCTAACGTTTGCTTGGTTACCTAGTAAACTGACAGTGTATCGTATAAGCAGTACTCTGGTGCGCATTACTAAGCTTTTGTTTTTGTTGTCGCTTACAGGAAAGAATGTGAATGTGTACCTCATCGGGGCGCCGCACAACGGAAAGGCCTATTTTTTCAAGCATGGTAAGCGGCTTGAAGCGTGGATAATGTCCCAGTTATCTTATGAGTTACGAGTGCAAACTTGCGCCTTTTGTCTGAACGGGCTGGCTTAAATTCGCTTTAATTTATACACTAATAAATACAACGCACTTGTTCGTGAGCAGAAATGGCAACCAGCTGACGTTTCGAGGGGATCATAGGCTAATACGTTACGAATTGCGCTTATCTTTTTCCATTAAGCCAGTGCCTTCGATGAAACCTGAGATGATAACTGAATCATAAATCTATCCCTTCTACTACAGATCGAAATAAAGCCAGAGCGACCGTGAATGACCGCGTTTGAATAGTTGCAATCTAACCACGTACCAATATTGGCAATAGTTATGCCTTCAATTTACAGTGGTGACAAGTGAAGCTTCCGAAGTTTTACAGCCAAGCTGTATACCCCCTCCCCCCACCCCCCAAATATGTTTGTCGTGTCCGTGGGCGAACATAAACTCAACCAATCACAGCGGGAAGCGAGCACTACGTGTGCCACTGGGTTCCTTGCAACACCACCAGATGGCGCTCGCCTTCACGCATCCGCGGATGCGAGCAGGATATTCTGGAAGGCGAAGGCATAGACAACGCCCCTATAGAGGCTTTGAGGTAGATTACGCGAGAAAATGTAGCTTTCGCTGAATTGGAAGGGATCAGGAGGGAGAAGAAAGGTGATATCACCGAGGGACTAAGACATGGATGCCCCCTATCCCCGCTGTTGTTTATTATTTGCATGGTTAGGATGGAAAGGGCACTCGAGGGAAGGAATATCCGGTTTAATGTCTCATACAAACAGGCCGGTACCATAGTAGGGCAGCCGCTTCGAGGTTTGTTTTATGCTGACGACACTGTGTTGCTTGCTAACAAGCAACTTGATATGCAACGTCTGGCTGATATCTGTGGAAAAGAAAGTGAGAATTTAAGATTAAAATTTAGCGTTAAAAATCATGTTTTGTGGTATTCGATGAAAACAGTTCACTGTGGAGAAGTGCCATTGATTTCGCATTTTCTTAAGTGCGCTTCTCAGACGCCGAGAGTACTGTTACGGCATTGCACCGCTGCACCACGATTGCGACTGTGTGGTCCCGTAGCGCTCGTCACCCGTTTCGTGACAGAGCGTTGGTAGCGAAGACTCCGAGCCATGCGTCGATGAGAATAACGAAAGGGATTTTATACATTATATACAGGTCATTGTACAGGACAAGATCGGATCGGCACTGGGGCCGAGAGCTCACACAAACGCGACTGTTCCCGCACGGCGACGTCCGGCGAAAACGCGTGACACATTTCACCCCAGTCGGGAGTGACACTGTCTCCCGGTGGGTCGGCGGATCCTGGTTTTCAGGCGGCGTGTCGCGTCTATTATAATCCCCGAGGAACCATAGTCACTCAAACGGCCCAATTCAAAGTCAGCACTCGGCGGTCGTCCGAGAGGTCCAACCAGCGACCGCGCTGGCCACCCGGTTCAAAGTTCACGCGCGCGGTGACCTCCAGGCAAAAGGAGGTGCGGCGCCGGGCTGTCTGGCACTTGTGTTCATGTCTGAACACGCTGCTCGCCGAGGCTTCTCCGCAGAGCACCGCTGCCTGACGGCTCAGCATCTTGACTTGTAAAGGGAGAATTAGGGCGCTCGCAGGATAGATTCTGCATCTTGCAGATTCGGAATCCGGGCTTGTGGTAATGGCACAACAGTACGCAGCCAATGGCTGCAAAGGCTCGCTTGGCTCGAATCACACAGGACGACAGAAAAACGGAATCATGATGCTACCAATAATTGGAGGTTTATTGCACGTGACTGAAATATATGCAAGAGAAAATTTATTGACTGAAGTATACATTATCGGACAACATGAAAACAGCACAACCCAGAGAAAGTACGTGCGGACGAAGAAATCGGATATCTTTCTTTTTTGACAATGAGGCAGACGAACAGCTAACGCAATCATCAACTCTGCTGTTAATCGCTTCGCCTTCTAGTATAATCTCGTTTATCAGCTTATGCTTTGCGAGTGCTTGCGTGCCACAGAACAAATGAGTGTGTTGGGTGCTATACGTAATCCGCGCGCGAATACACAAATTGGTGCCCAAACCCCCCGAAGCCGCTGATTAGCGAGCTCCATGTTTCGCCCATCCACCTGACTTTAGAAGAGGGGACATACGTGTTTTCTATTAAATGCATATCCCAGTGCTTGCGCCGTTTAGAGAACATAGCACGCCGAGAATAAGATTACGCTTTTGGTTATATTCAAGCTTTGCTTACCTAGTCGCCATCTGCCTTGTCCGCTCGCAGTTGACACCTCGACCGGAGATGAAAGCTTCAAGATCTACGACACCAGCGCGACGTGCGAGAACGCACATGCCTTGCGGAAAATCGTCTGCCCCGAACCGTGCAGTCTGCAAAATACTGCGCAATAAAGCTTTTCCATGCACTGACGGTGTACGATTGGAGCATATGGGATATCCTGCGTCAAGACCGACTTCAACCTTATAAAAATGTTCGCCCATGGCTGATCCTTTCAGGTCTTCGTTTAAAGGTAATATGGGATGTTAGTACCTCGTAAGGAGCTGGCAGATGTCTGATCTTTGCTTTCTGA
Organism: Dermacentor albipictus; assembly: GCF_038994185.2. NCBI lineage: Eukaryota > Metazoa > Arthropoda > Arachnida > Ixodida > Ixodidae > Dermacentor > Dermacentor albipictus. The sequence continues at coordinate 109,458,895 of NC_091824.1, forward strand.
ATGTAAGGTAGTTGGTAAAACTAACGTCTCTTTGCGTAATTCGACTGCACATTTTACGTTCATTGTAGCTTGGCTCAATAACTTCAGTATATAGTTCGATTTTTTTACTCCTTTATAAGAGGTAATGACTCGGGGATGGGAAGTAGTGTGAAAACATTTTGTAGTTGAGGATAATTCTACTAGTTTATTCTTTATGAGCTTCAGGCTTTTATTATCCCGCTTAAAGCCAATAAAGCAAAAAAGAAAAATGCCTTTCGCTCACAGCGTGTTTCGTGACGACTTTACGTTGACTGAGAGATTTTAGTGACGCAATGTTCTCGTGATAACATAGTTAAAAGGCAACTTAAGTGTGAGTGACTGAGTAAGGAAGTGCTAGCGAGCGAGCGAGCCAGAGATGGCGAGAGTCGTTTGCTTATAGACCGGTTCAGGATTGTAGGATGAAGCCGGCATTTTGTCACGAGAAACTTATGTAATGTGCCATAAGATATAATAAAACCCATTTTTCGTAACGACAAAAAAGTAGTATTCACAATCTCGCTTTCAAGAGAAACTTGGGGAGTGAACACGACACCTTTTTACTCATAGCTGTTGGTTAGCGGAAAAAACTGACACAACCGAAACTCCTATTCCAAAAAAACCCGCCGTGGTTGCTCAGTGGCTATGGTGTTATGCTGCTGAGCACGAGGTCGCGGGATCGAATCCCGGCCACGGTGGCCGCATTTCAGTGGGGGCGAAAACACCCGTGTTCTTACATTTAGGTGCACGTTAAAGAACCCCAGGTGGTCGAAATTTCCGAAGTCCTCCACTACGGCGTGCCTCATAATCAGAAAGTGGTTTCGGCACGTAAAACCCCATAATTTTTTTTATTCCAAAATCTTTGCTATTGAACGCTTCGCTGAAGGGACCCTCCACAGTACATTATTGGGGCACTGGTTTGGCCACATTCGTAGCAGATTGGCCAGTGCCTTCTTCTAAGTGACTGTATTGACACAGAGCAGTCCAGCGCCAGCCTGTTATATATTTAAAGGCGAGTCAAGACTGAGTTTCTGCTAAGCATGAAAGTAATGTTTGAGACGGGGCTAGTTGATAATTCATGATGTGCACAATGCGTGAGAAGACAAAGGACTCAGCGCTTGTCTCCACTGCGCTTACTTTTCCGGCCTTTGTCTGCTGTCGCGCTATGCACATCATGAAACTGTAGTGTCTGAATTGGAATGTGAAAGCGTTCGTAAGTTTCACGACTCAGGTTCCGCTTTCTTCAAGCAGCGTTTCTGCAAAGCGCACACATGTTTCCCGAGACACATTTTCAGTGCATACACAAGAAACCTAGCTTAACTGTGGACAAAGCCGTCTATGGCATAGAAAGGTATTTTCGCCCATGGTGTGGCCGTCCATATTCGCACTTGCACATATACTTTTGCGATAATCTATAAGTGAATTCACCAGCTTGATTCCAACTCATCGGTTATGTAGCATTTTTTTTTTGCACGCAATACTTGCGAATTCAGGGGTTTGAATTGCGGATGACGGAAATCGGTGTGCGCTGCATGTTGTCAAAGAAGCATAATCGGGCAAAAGGCTCCAATTTTCGGCTTATGTTACTGTCAAGCGTGTCAAGGCCAGGATAGATGCATTTATTAACAAATGCGGTACGTCCTTGTTCTATGAAACCTTGTAGGCGAAGTGCCTGTAAACGGGTTAAAAATTTAGCGACGCAGACATACATCTGTTTCTACGTAAAAAGAATATTTTTGCGGAGTCTTCTTGCAATTTGTGTAAATAAGTAATACGCAAGAAATACCTGCAAACATTTTCGGGCGTACAGGTGGCACGCCAGGAACTGTGGAATGTGGAATGTCAGACAATGTGGAATATTGGTCGTGTTTCCTTCTATGCGGTACTTGATTGTGCATTTATTGAATACGACTCACGCCGGACTACAAACCGACAAACAATAGAGAATTTAAAGAAAGTACTTCGTGACAAGACGGCTTCAGTTTTCAAAGTGTCGATCCTAGTTTAATCTACAGCTATAGTCGGTGTCCCAGAGAGATGGAGAGGCTTAGTGAGCTGTGTGAAATTGACTGCTATTAGGCTCGGAGGGAAGCAGTCTACTTTCACTAGGGTGCTCGGGAAGTGAACTTTCAGCATTCTCAACTATATAATTGGTAAAAAAGAACAATAACGCTGATTTGCGTCGGTTGGTGCCCTCTCCCATGGTTGTCACCTCGTAGCACTCAGAACTAATAAACACCAGACAGCAGAAGCTGGAGACGGCCAGCGACGCTATGACCACCACCTTTTTTTTGGACGACGCCTAAAACAAGGGGTACAGATATAGACAACTTCCCTTTTTTTTTCTCCACAAAGCGGGCTAGTAACAGCATCCACTAAGTGCCGTATGGAATGATTACAACTATAACAATACAGTCATGCTGCGAAATAAGCAAAAGTGGAATCTTTTTTAAGAATGTTTTAGACGCTTGTGGTGTCTAGGCGTTCCGTGTCCGTTTGTTCGAACTCCTTTGCGATGATTGTTTGAAATTACACAGCAGGTCACCATACGCATGTGTTTAGCACAAATACAGAATGTTGCGTACTGCGTCTGTCGAGCCGACTGTCGGCAGTTATATATAAAATATGAAAGCAGCACAGTACCGATACATTTGCATCAACAAAGCATGATGCGCCAAAACAATGAACCTTTGTGCCCATTATTAACAGTGGACAACAAGTTGGCTGCTAGTAGCCGCAGCTGATCGAGGAACTTGTCGCTGAGATCCAGGTCACTGTGGACGACCAACGAATGCTTGACAAATGTATTTTAAGCGTAGCCGTAGGGCAACGCACTGTTCTACCAAACAACATGTTTAACAACACGATCGACGTTATCCCACGTATCGAGATGTGGCTTTCCCCTACCATTGCTATCATAGTTGTTTATGTAGTAGTAGTTTTCAGGAGATAACGTGAAAATCTATAGAGGAAAATTGCAAATGCACCATTAACATAGCTCGCAACCATGAACTAGGAATACGCGCCGAGTGTAGCGCATTCCAGCAGGTATTTGCCATCATCAGCGTGAAGATCATCACAAAACAGGCGTCGCAAACTGTAACAAAGTTTTAGAAAGTGATGCAAGCAACCAGAAATATATATGCTATTGGGTCATTAAAGTCCCCTACTCCCACCCCGCATTCAGTCATCACAAGAAAAGCAACATAGAGAAAACAAAGAAAGAAAAGAACAAAAAGCAAACAAATACAATAAACAAAATAAATAAATAAATAAATAACCCACTAACACATCATAGCGTGCACTGGAAGGTGTGCAACGTAAAGAAAGTACATGTCGATGGAACCCATTGAGAGAGAGTCCCGAGTTAGGTTTGTCGGCTGTTGAGCGTTACAGGGGAACCGCGCAAAAATCTGACGAAGACGGAAAGAGGCACAAAAGCATGCACAGCGCTGCGTGTGCCTTCGTTGTGCCCCCCTTTGTCTTCGTCAGACTGCTGCGCCGTTGCCGCGTAGTGAGAGCACATAGACGCACGTGTTGGCCACGCTGTTGCTTGTTCTGGGAACACGCTGGGAACAATTGCTGCATTAGTTGTAGTACTCTTGCACGGGATGGCAGGATGTTTAGTAGTGCAAATACTGAAAAAAAAACCATTTGGCTGTTTGGTAGCATGGTGACCGGCTGTTTAACATGTCACCCTGAGCACAAGGCAAGACTAGCCGCAAGATCCATAGGCTCTGTTCCAATACTCTCTGTAGAGGCATAGTGGAGGGCTAAGCAGACAGCAGTAATCTTAAGCCTGGTTACGATTCTCACAAATACGCCAAAGAAGACAGCTTCGCGCGCAGACGAAGTAAAAAAAAAATCAAGTGCACTTAGGTATCCCTACGCGGATGAATGCGAATACGTGGATGCGTGGATATACGAATGCGTGGATGAATACGCCTCGGCCTCGTTCACGCACTTGCGTGGACGCCCAAAGAAGCCGGGCGCAGCTACTGACTGAGAAAAAACTCGAAGGTTCACTCATGGGAACGCACGACAGAACCGAGTGGCAGCGCCGCGACGCGCGGCGCTTATATATAGACAGGCCACACAGTTGCCGCTTCCCGGCAACTTCAGCTTATGCAACCGTAATAGTTACCGGGAAATGCTTGCGGCGAACTTTATGCGCGAAGCGAACTTTCGGTTCTCTTTTCTAAATGCGTAAGCATTTACATGCTTACTTAACAGGAAAAGCTATCCGTCTGTCCGTCCGTCCTTCCGTCTCGTAAGACGATCGCTTTCATGACAGCTCCCACAGGAGCGAGCGAATTCACCTTCGTGCTGCCTATCGCTCCAACGCGAGCTATGCGGTGAGAACACAGAGCACACGAAGCTGTCAGCGCTCACCGCACTGATCATACATTGCAGATCGCTTTCGAGACTGGAGCCCGCGCGCCTCACTTCAACGCTAACTCAGCGGCGAGCCCAGAGAACACACGAGGCTGTCATCGCCGGCGCTCTTTGTCGCCTTCGCAGATCACTTTCAAGATACGGCCCTCGTGGTCACGCCAGATCCAACCACCACCGGAGTGCGTTCGATCATGCTTCATAAAGGTTCGACGGAGACGGATAAGGCGCTAGAGGGCGATAACGGCTTATAATGATCTGAAAGTCATCAGCGCACCTGGCGCCACCACCTGCTGTACTTTGCTTGTGACACGAACTGCTGCCGACGGCAGCAGTTCGTGTCGCCGCAGTGCTGTTGCTTGTACTGGTCGGATCAAGTTTCATAACATTGATAATGACACCAGGCTACGTGAAGATGAGCAAGTGGCCCAATGTTTACACAGACTTAACTTCCAGAGGAGTATCTGCTCAAATTTTTTCTTTCTCCCGCTGCTGCTGGATGGATGGATGAATGTTAGAGCGTCCCCTTTGGATCGGGGTGGTGGGTTGCGCCACCAAGCTCTTGTTATTTCATTACCTAATGTCCTGCCTATGTTAAAGAAGAAAAAAAAAGAAAAGAAAAAAACCGAAGATGACAAACAAGATGGCGGCTTAGCAGGACGCTTGGAAACTGGACCGTCTGCGCACACGAAAATGCAAACATGCTTTCCTATGCGCTTAATGTAAGTCAACACGTTTGCAGACGGTTCGCAGACGCAAGGTTTGCAGACGCAAATAGCTTAGATATAGAAATAATGTGTGCTTTTCTACACTTTTACTCGTCGTCCCGAGGTGGCGTCACGTAGCAGAAGCGTCTTCCATAGGCATTCTAAACAGTTCAAAATGTGTTTCGTTACTTGGGTTCAAAGCTGTCTTAGCTGTCTACGTAACCTGTCTCCGGTGCTGGCCAGAATTGGAACGCACCCTTTGAATACACCATTGTGTTAACGACCAGCACTATCGCACCAATATATCATCATACGCCATCCCTATTTCGCGTCCTTTCCCCAGCGCCACAGTAGCAGGTTAGAGCGCACAAACTCAGACCGATCTTTCTAACTTTTTAAATCGAATGGATTTTGAATTGGGTTGTCTCTCCTAGTCGCGCTCGTGCCGCCATTACGCGCAAACAAAGACGCTTAAATTTTTGGTGTGATGCTGGACCGCGTTTGCAGGAGCCCGTCAAGCTATATCTGATGTGTGCCGCGCACTTCGCCTTTCCATTGACAGCGTGAAATGCCTCCTGTGGTAGCGTACGTCCGCCCGCGAACGAAATAAGGCACGCCGTTGCCTGGCCACCTTCGTTAATCAGTCGGGATTTACGGCGCGCCCAGCGATCACCGGCGGTGCAAAAGTTTGCGGCCGCCATGCACTCCGAGTATCGAATTTCAGTCGCTGAACATTGTGCATACACTGATCTGAGCTGAACGGACAGCAAACTGTTAACGCCAGACTAAATCTATCTAGTCCTTTCATTCGGCGCTGATTGAGGTGTGACGCTTGTAACATCGCTGCTGTGCTTCTAATCGCGCCAGCATTGTGACAAGCTGGGCATTTTACACAGCGCGAACAGCTCGAGTGCACTGCTAGACGTTCCTGTCGATTCCAACGAACACTGAACTACCGAGCGCGCGCGCACGCACGCACGCACGCACGCACGCACGCACGCACGCACGCACGCACGCACGCACGCACGCACGCGCACACACACACACGCGCACGCACATGCACACACACACACACACACACACACGCACACACACGCACGCACGCACACACACACGCGCGCGCGCACATGCACACACACGCACGCACACGCACGAAAGATGCTTCTGTAAAATGAAGAAAATTAGAAGCTTAGTTGAACATCTTGTTGAATTTGAAGTTCTCCAAGCATTTAATAACTCCGAATTTCTTCATATCATTGGATATTTAGGTAGTAGAGCCGGTATTTGGCTGCTAATGAGGCAAAAAGAAGTTGCAGCAACTTCAGTTAAAATCAATGAAGTGGAGGCATTGATTTTGAACGACAGCTCGGCTCCGCCACATTGTCTTTTCCTCCTTTGGACGTTGCAAGGACATTTTCCAACCTTCCTCAAAACGACACCACAAGCCCCTCCATCGAATGCAATGGGACCAATACTGCGGCGACCTTCATTTGAAATGCAGAAGTAGTTCATTTTGAAATCAGAAAGGTTTTTTTTTTTTTAGCGCAGTGCCCACTGACGAACAATCTAGGTCGCGATCTGGACGTGCCATACGGTGACTGGTAGCGCACTGACCGAAAAGTACCGAAGGCAAGAAAAAATAAAAATTACACAGTCAATGCTCTTTGTGCAGGAAGAGTAGTACCTGGTGCGACTGGGGTCACCCTTGCATTTCAACTACATTTGTGTCGCTAATGCCTGCGAAGATTCTACGTCTCACAAATGGCAGCGCTTTTGTGAATAACATTACGCGCAGCTTAGCGCCAACGCGACGAAACGTGACTGCTTTCTCGTATAGGTTTCCCTGAAATGCGAAATACCTCTTGTATAATATGCGCTCAAGAAGCCCAACAGGAATAAGAAAATTTCAACAAAATAAAGGTAGGAGACGCGCATCATATACGAGGCCGTTTGATCTACATTCCGTCAGCGGGTGCATCTGAAAACCTGTTTTGTGCGCGCTTCAGTAAATCTTTAGTTGTCGCCAGCCCGGCTTCTCACATCGGCTTCTTTTGTATTCCGCTGGTTCCGAGCGCAGTTATATTCTCAGCACAAATGATTGTACGTGTAGAGGCCAGCGATAGACCGTGCGGATACAGGGTGTCAAGGTCGGGCTGTAGCACTGCCTCTCTATTATGGTTGCGTGGCTCGTCCCTTCTTTTTGCTTCACCTTAAGTGAGGAGGACAGAACGCCTGGGAAGGAGCGGAATGCGTTTCTAGCCGCTTTGGTAAAACATGCATAAATTGCAATATATCGTCTTCCTTTTTGTTCTTTTGTATCTACGCACTTTGTTCGGCCACCGCTAGAGAGCCGCCGGTGAGCATTTCGATATAAAAAGGAGACCGAACGGTGGTAAAGTCAGCAGTTGGACCGTCAGCAGCTGAGAAAGACCATGGTAAGAAGCACCAGCATGTCTCTAATAAGAATCTTGCTTGGATCCATAAGAGAGCTTTAAAGGGAGTTGGGCTTACAGGGAAGCTGAAGTCAAACGTTTGATGAACATGCAAGACAGTTGTTCAGATTTAGTCGTACGCTCGTTAGGATGCTTACGTTCATCTTTACCATATCTAGCTTCTTCCTGATCAACACTTCCTTATAAAGCCGCGGTCCGAAATCAGTTTTGGGTACCAGAAGCTGGACGCATAGCCAAACTGCTGCCACTCGCTTTGACACAAAATAAGCTTGGGGCGAATACTTAAACACATCATGCGAAACTAGAATTCAAAGCAATTAGGCAAACCTTGATCATTTATAATTGTATAGGGCGATTAAAAAGTCTTATTGCAGCCGGAGATATTTGTACTCCAGTAATTTCACCATTCATCAACGTTTACACTAATATAGGACACAAATAGAACCTTAGATATCTACTATCCAATATTCAGGAAAAGCTGTACACATTAAGGCAGCACCTTGTTGTTTAGACGAATGATGTTTAGGCCACCACATCGTATTCTTTGCCCAGATCCGTGCCTGCATTGTCCTGGCTCTGGCCACCAGCGCCTTCGCTGGCATCACCGGCGGCTACGGTCTCGGCCTTTCCAACTACGGCCTTGCTCATGGCATCGGCTACTCTGGTCTTGGCCTCGGCTACAGCTACGCCCCAGCTGCCAGCTACGCCGTCGCCGCCCCAGCTGTTACCCGCACCGTGTCCACCTACCACGCTGCCCCAGCCGTGACCGCCGTTCACGCTGCTCCAGTCGCCACCTACGCTGCTGCTCCAGCTGTGACCACTGTTGCCCACGCCGCTCCAGTCGCCACCTACGCTGCCGCTCCAGTCGCCACCTACGCTGCTGCCCCAGCTGTTACCCGCACCGTGTCCACCTACCACGCTGCCCCAGCCGTGACCGCCGTTCACGCTGCTCCAGTCGCCACCTACGCTGCTGCTCCAGCTGTGACCACTGTTGCCCACGCCGCTCCAGTCGCCACCTACGCTGCCGCTCCAGTCGCCACCTACGCTGCTGCCCCAGCTGTTACCCGCACCGTGTCCACCTACCACGCTGCCCCAGCCGTGACCGCCGTTCACGCTGCTCCAGTCGCCACCTACGCTGCTGCTCCAGCTGTCGCTACTGTTGCCCACGCCGCTCCAGTCGCTACCTACGCTGCCGCTCCAGTCGCCACCTATGCTGCTGCCCCAGCTGTGACCACTGTCGCTCACGCCGCCCCAGTCGCCACCTACGCCGCTGCCCCAGTTGCCACCTACGCCGCTGCTCCAGCTGTCGCCACCGTTGCCCACGTTGCTCCAGCTGTGGCCACCACCACCGTCCACCACGCTGCCCCAGTCGCCACCGCTGTTGCCACCCCAGCTTTCGCTTCCTACCACGCCGCCCCAGTCTACGGCTACGGTGTTGGCTCCCTCGGCTACGGCGCTGGCCACTACGGTTTCGGTCACGGTCTCCTCGGCTATGGCCTGAACTACGGCTATGGTCTCGGCAGCGCCTACGACTACACCGCTCTCCTCCGCAGGAAGAAGTGTAAGTACTTCACGTACATTGAAATGCGTTGCTTGAAACAGCCTGACGTTCAAATAAAAGAACGATACTTGAGCTCAAACAAACAAACAAAAAATAACAATCACCGGCTGATATTGCTACTATGCTTTAGATAAGTCCGTCTTGTTTGCGCCAATCACAGTTCTTTTCTGTCTTTATTTAATGTTTGAGGTGTTGTACACAATGGAATTAAGAAGTTATATTGGAAAGGCCACATGCCGAACTTCCTACCAGTGGCTACAGTATGCTGCGCTTGCAACAACGGTCAAAAAGAATTTGTTATTCATTATTTGAATTTTACAGCATTAAGTGTATTAGGAGAACATTATACTAATCAATATTATTTTGCCTATTTTCAGAAATCTCCTTCGTGGGAAGCAACACAGTCATCGTCGAAAGTTAGTAGATTTAACAAATTTAGGGTCCGTCTTCTTTTGTCCCCTTTCATCAAGGCACAAGGGAAAGGCGAGAATAAACTTAACCAATTTTCAACTTGCCCTACTGTCTACAATATTTCTTTCATTAATGTAACCATTGTTCACTGTTTCATTGTTTCAGCGTTGCTACATTCATTGTTCAAAACACCAATCCCACGTTTATATTCTCATTCAATTAAAGCTTAAGGAAGGATGGAGTTACGGCCCTCTTACGAGAGTACTATCGGTGTCAAATGAAACGGGAACAACGGAGCGCGGGGCCCAAGCATAAGTAAAGGATGACTGGACGGCGCGCACTATATATATATATATATATATATATATATATATATATATATATATATATATATATATAGTGCGCCGTCTAGTGATTAATATAGTGCGCGCCATCCAGTCATCACCATTGACAAGCGCGCACATCCGATTTGGTCGCGCGGTGCTCGTTTGGGAGTGAAGCAAACGGCCAAACGCGGTCGGCATGCCCACGCCAGCCCCCGTCGCGGCTGCGCCAGTTTGCCAATTGAAGGAATGAATGTGGTGCACAAGCGGCAAACCACATGAGCGAATCTATATAAAGGGGGTGCAAACTACACTACGCGCACCGCTGTTGGCGTTGTTACCACTTATGGTTTAGGCGAACTGCGCTACAATATTCGCCGCCAACTACAATGGTTTAGCTTCTCTTTCCTTTTTATATTCTCAATTTCAAATGTAAGAACCAGAACAGAAGCGAAAACATCGCGCGGTGCGGCCAACGCGGATGTGCGTGCCTGTCAATGGTTGATGACGTCACGGCGCGCACTATACACCTTCACTTATGCTTTGGCCCCGCACTCCGCTGTTCACGTTTCATTTGACCCTCATAGCACATCAATACGAAGCCCTAGAGTAAAATTGCCATCACAGTACTAGTACAACACCGTTTTTCAGAGGCTATGGCAACGCGTGGCTAAGCACCAGGGAAGCACGTTCGGTTCCCAGGGGGATATCAATGATGTGAAGTAGTTAAGTGAGTTGCTACTGAGATCTAGCCAGTGGCCTTGCTGATCGTAATCAGTTCAGAACTTCGCAAAGTTAAACTAACATCTCTCTGAATACTAAACCAGAGACACATCAAGTTTCATCCAGATGCAACAATAAGTAGCAAGCTGTCTGGCGCACCATGCGGTTGCAATATCAGCCTATACTCCCTGTCGGCCGGGAGGCGTATTATCGCTGGGCACCACAAATTCTCAGAACGTTTACGTAAATGAATTACAATCAGCTTGAAACACTCGGATCAACGCTGATAAGTCCCTTGTACCATAATAAATATAAATACACGAGCTCACTATGTCCGTTGTGACACGGTTTTTGCGGTGACCACATCAGTGTTTTGCCTCTAGGGCCAGATATACCACAGATAGTTTCCCGTGAAACGTTAAGCTTCGTCACTTATAAAACGTCACTTCTAGCGAAAAGAAGTCACTTCTTCAGAAAAAGAATTCTGACAATTCTGACAACGTTTTCGGCGAGCTGCGCCATAAGTGCCACCGAGTGCGCGGCAAGCGATGGAACAATCCTCATGCGGGAGACACATGGTGCGATTTTCCGTGCGATCTGTCGTACGGCGCGTCGTGTGCGACTTGCCGCATGCGGCGATTCGGGACACATGGTACGAATGAGCGAGCGGCGGATAGCTCCGCCCAGAACCGGCGCCGCTGCGTGGAAGTTCGGAATGCTGCATAACTTCGAACAGAACGTGAAAGCAAATCTATTTGCACAGCTCTCTTGTTTGAAACAAACGATGACAATATAAACACGCCTATGGAAGCACTGCAGACGTGTTTCCACAAGGCCGCGTTAGCAGTAACGGCTTCGTTGACAGCCGCCGATGGATAGGAGCCGGCAGGCATAGCTCGCTCGGCCATCGAATCAGACACCGGTGGCGCTTGCGACACGATCGCTTGCAGCTCGTATAACGAAGCGCCACAACATGTACACAGTTATCTCACGCTTAAATTGCAGCACATATGATTTCATTGGCCGACGGAAGCGAACGAGCTGCCAGGCGAGCTTGCGATCGCTGGGAGACTGTGTAGGCCTAGCTAGCGGGCCGCCTATCCGAGGCTGAGGGCCCATGCCGATGCGTCCACAGCTCGTAATAAAGCCCTAAATTGATCAGCACAATCAATGCCTGAGCAGTTATGTTTATCTTAAGTCAAAATACGGTTAGTTTTCTCGGTGCCGTTAGTAGCGATGAGTAAACACGCCAGTCAGGCGAGCCGCTTCGTATAGACGATTGATGGCGCGTCTGCGCTGACCGCGTCCGATTAGAAATCACGCTAACGATTTACTATATCGCACAACGTTTATTAACATGCACTCTTTCGAGGCCACTTAATTCTATAAGTTACTTCGTGTCAGAAACAAATTGCAGCTTATTTATGTGCCGCCGTCAGCGGCGAAAGAGGCCCTCGTTTCGACCAGGGAGAAAAAAAAACAGACGTGATCGGAGCGGCGAGGCGCTCGCTCGCCGGCTCCGCCCCGTCGGGTCTATGACGTGGCGGTGACGTTCGCGCTACCTGCGCTGTCATTGGCTGCGGTCGCCTGACCGATGCGGCAGTCGCACGAGAATATTCAGCAAGTTGGTCGCACGCGCGGCGGATTTGGTTGAGAACCTGTTGAGTGCGGCTGCCGATGCGAATGGTCGTACGACCGATCGCACCCAAAATCGCACCATGTGTCTCCCGCTTCAGTGTTCGGAGGCACCGGCGCGCCGCGCGCGCCGCGCTTCTTGTCTCGGAGGCGACGAACGGACTTCTCGGACGTGCCACTAGATGGCGTAGCATGTCCAGAAAGAAGCGCAATAGAGGAGCGCGGCTGCCGCAGGACGCGTTTCTCAGTGTTCGCACGCAGGTGCACGAAGCGTGTTACCCAAAAAGCCATGTATTTTGGAGGCCCCGCGCAGGCTTCGAAGCGGCGGTGCTAGGTGGCGCCGAGTGTTTTTAGGGAAGCGCGAAAGAGGAGTCCCGCTGCATACACGCCTCATACATTACTCATTTCGACGGTAGCAATACGTTGCCCTACGGTATATTGAGCCGATGCTAACGCGTTACTTCACTGTCAACAGTCGTCGTTCTGCTACAATATTTTGAGGTAGAGATCTACAGATCATTCAGATACATATTTAATATTCAGGCAAATGATTGGTTGTAGAATTTAGGCCCAACAAACTAAATAAAGACGAGACGAACTACTTACTTTCAAATATAAGACTACGACAACTGCCGAAAATGCACGCTTAATATTTCGTAATGATTTCATTCAAAAGGTAACAACTACTCGATTTCCAGGAATCAAAGTTCACGAGAACTTATTGTAGGCACAGCATACTGATATTCATAAATCTGGCATCTTTCTGTTTGCAATGAGAACAAGTAGAGACACATTGTCCCACTTGCAGGAAACGCTCACTATATGCATTGCGCTATATATTCTCGCTTCATACACTGGTTCCTAGTATGGTCCACTACAACGCAGACAAACCTACAGGCTCTTAGGAAACGTTGCAGAATCGTGCGCTCCGGGCAATAGCGAATGTAGGATGCAGAGATTGCATTGTGTCATTTCATAACAAATACAAAACACTAAACATAACGAAAACTTGTAGATACAAGCTAGTGTTGGAAGCATTACGAGGACATTAAACGCAAATGTCATTATTTTAATCCCATTATGTAAATAACGAAAGTACGTACAATTTAAGAAGAAATATGATATCTAAGCCACGATAGAGAAAACGATTTGAGGAACAAAAGCTTGCCTTTAAAACTGCCGAAATTTTAAATGATTAGCCGATGTTTCTAGAGTTGTCAAACACCAGAAGAACAAACACCAAACGCCAAACACCAAAAAAACACCAAACGTCAGAAGAAAATGATGGAACTGCTAATAGAGTACTAAAATATTTGAAAATTTCTTTCTTCGTGTCTGCATTGTGCTAGCCAATATGATCTTGCGATAAATTGTTCTGAAATGTTTAAAATGTGCATGTGGCCAAAACGTTCTATGTGTGCAAATGTTCTCAACCGAACTGTTAAGGAATACTCTCGTTATTATGCATTATTAGCATACGTTTTCAAAATTTTTGTGAATTTTGCTGCAGCTGCAAAGGTATCACTTCCCAGCCACGTAACTGCTTGCCTTTAGCCATGCCCCCTCGCCGATTTTGTGAGAGCTTCTTGTATAAACAATCAAAGAAAGAAAGAAACAACACCATGTTAAGCTAAACAAGCTACATTGAAATATTACGAACTAGTTCAATAGATCTTACTGCGACATAAAACAAAAGGTTGAGACCCTATTTGCTGTGTCTATCCGTCCATCCTGTCCGTTGCACCGCCAATGCCGGCCTTTGTCCTCAAAAGTCAAGGTAATTATTCTGCCGTCGTTGTTGTCAGGGCATTTCAGTGTTCTCAGGTTGACCCTCGTCTAAAGTCAACGAAAAAGAAGATTAGTCCTTGAGCCACTGACGAAAGGCACAAAAGAATGCAAGAAATTGGCGGATCCCATGTGCATTTGAGAAGCGAAATCTTTTTTGATGTCAAATGACATTTATTGCAGCTCAACGCTCGTCCTTAAATGCACGCACTCGTTTCATTTTTTGCTCCCTAAACTACTTTCTTCACACTCGTCTACTTCTGATGGCGACTCCTTCATTTCTCTTAGTCGACTTCTTCACTTCTTCCTTTCTGTTCTACTTACTTTTCGGGCACCTACTCAGGGCAAATACCCATTCCGATGAGATTGGCTAATAATGTTCACATGCCTAATGCCACATGCCCTGTCGCACATACCCAGTGGCCCAACTTTACTGTTCGGAGAGAGATTAATTGTGCATACCCACTCACACAGGTTGTCTAAGCAGGCAAGCACTTTGTGGAACAGACTCAGTGCCTCAAGCTTTTGGGTAATCTTCAAGGCAGCCAGCAGCCAGCATATTATTATTATTATTATTATTATTATTATTATTATTATTATTATTATTATTATTATTATTATTATTATTATTATTATTATTATTATTATTATTATTATTATTATTATTATTATTATTATTATTATTTATTTTGAACACATATACACAAATAATAGGAAAGGGAAAGCGAGGAGCAGGCTGGCCACACCCCCCGGAACGGGCACAACGCCTGCCTACTCTTCTACTCTTCAGAAGGGAGGTGACAGCATCACAGAAATGGAAGATACGAAGGAGGGAAGGAAAGTGGAAAGGAAGCGCAACAGGAGAAATGTAAAGACTAAAGTAGAACACGATACAGATCACACACAGTAGGGGCGGTCACTGAAGGTCACACTACTACAGAAAGTTGAATAGAATAGTGTCGACGCTACAAACGTGATCCTAAGTTAGGGCCCTATAACGTAAAACTACTCCAATATGTTTCTATTCCAATCTCTTGACGTCAAATTTACGTAACCAGCAACGCAAGCACCGGGCGGTAACCCGCAAGGTAGTCTGAACAGACCAATCAAATGCTCTCCTCGTTCATAGGAGGTCACTTTTGTTTGCTTGAAAAACAAATAACATTGCCTACACTGAGCGGCTTGTCGTATCGAATTGGCTGAGAAGAGGCGAGGAGAACGCTCAAGTGGAGAGGGAGTCGATGGGGCTGAGCCACTGCACTGAAAGTCGATAACCGGATGAAGAGGGTGGTGCCGGCGTCTACGATTGGTCGGCTTTCCTTTACTTAGCTTGAGGTGGCTGGTCGAAAATCGCGGCGGCATGCAACGGAAGCTCAAGAATGACGCTAAAACGGACCATTAAGTAAGAAGAGTTGGCAGAATGAGGGGGTAAACGTGCGGAAAGTGCTCGAAAACGTTACACGGCCACGCAAGAAGCTTTATTATACGCAAATACACCCATGCTCTCCGGCAGGTGCGAGTAGCCAGCGTCTGAGCGATCGGCGGCAGCCATCTTCTATTCCTTTCGGAACGGGGCAGCCTGCGGCTATTCCGAAAAAAATTCAGTTTTGTTCGGCATAATAACGCATCTTTATCGCGTACACGTCACTTTGACGCTGTGAGTTCTTGCGGTTTTGTGACGTCGCGTGACAGGCAGGGGAGTGGGTGCAGCCCGAAAACTTTTTACCAATAGCCGAGGGCTAATGGCGAAAATTGGTCGAATCAGCAATAACTGTTTTTCTTTTTTCTGTCAAATCATGCTTAATCAGTGTGTACACATCATATCAGCAGGGAAGGCATCGCGGTTTTCGTGACGTCGCGTGATAGACAGGTGAAGTGGGGGTGGTCGAAAAAAGTTTTTGACCAATCGTGGAGGGCTGATAGCAGAATTGGAATAGAAAAGATTGGAATAGTTTTACGTTATAGCGCCCTTAGTTAACTCTAGAAAAGTAAGTAGGGCGCGATGATCCTGATAATGTTTAGACGCACAACCATTGGGGTATAAACATTCCTCGAGTGTCGTACACCGCAGGCCAAGGAGATGATAGTTTCTCACTAGCGACATGCGCTGCGCACTGAAAGCGGGACACTCAATTATAAGGTGCCGAAGTGTCTCCCAGCAGCCACAAGGCGTACACAATGGACTTGCCACACGTCCTTGTCTGTGTAAACGTTCGTGCACGTTCACGCAGCCAACCCTCAGCTTGAGTAGTTGTGCTCTAGCGCGACGAGGCAAGCCTAAACCGCGAACACAGGGCGGGAACGTTCAATCTGCTACGCGCTGGTCTGGATGCTGCTTGAGTAGGTGGCGACGAATCAGCAGACGAGCGTCATCAAGCTTGCACAAAATTTCTGGGCAGTCAAAATTGTTATTAGCGCAACTTGAAGCGAGCCGATCAGCCTCTTCATTTCCGGCGATTCCTACGTGTGAAGGTATCCATTGAGCAACGAGAGATGGCTCACGTGATGAAATTTCGCTCGCAGAGTCAGTAATACTGCGCACAAGTGGACAATCAATCTCGGTGCGTTGTATATGTAACCTGCTAAGGGCAGCACGGGAGTCGGTAAAGATGGCAACCTTCGATGTAGTGAACTCCCCTTGCACGTATTTCAGCGCAACATTAATTGCTGCTAGCTCCGCAGTTGTTGACGAAGTTGGATGAGGTATTTGGAAGATACGCCGTAGTTGAGTTGAAGGGCAGAAAAAAGCGGCAGAGGCGCTTTTACCGTCGCTGGGTACAGGTGTAGCTGCGAATACTTGAAGATAATCTGAAAAATGTTCTAATATGTGAGACTGAGTCAATTCGAATATTGCCGAAGCTGGCATATCAGACTTTTGTGCATGTCAGGGATTGTGAGGTAAATGGGGAATACGTGTTTCGTGATATCTTTTGGAGGCGGAGGTGTATCTGAAGGAGCATATTCAGAAATGTCAGTAATATTCAATAATAATGCCGCCATTTTTCCCATGCGAGATAAAGGGCGGTGAATGAGACGATCAAGGAGCGATTGACCATTCCATGCGCGGTGCAGACGCTCAATATGATAGAGCTTTCTGGTCTGCTTGCAGCCTCAGGGGTAACTGATGCGCTTCAGTGAGCAATACAATAAATTGCGCCTCACGAGGTAATCCAAGCATTAGTCGAAGCGCAACGCGATGATCTCGCTCCAGTTGGGCCGTCAAACTAGGTGGTATGTTCACGACTGGTAATGCGCACATCTTGCCCGAGAGTGCAGATCACTGGTACACCTGGTGAGCCGTTGTTTGGTCGCAGCCAGCACCTCAAGCAATCAAGGCGGCCACACACTTAAGGAGGGAGTGCGATTTGCATTGTACAAATTTAACGGCAGGACGCCAAGAGATGCGATCATCCACAATTGACCCCAAATAACGGTATTGTCGCCGCCAGTTTATAGGCGTTTCGTCTATAAACTATAGACTATAGTGGGCTGATTGTTCGACGAGCGCATTGTTTAGGGTGATATGCTATCAGACGGCTTAGCAAGTGATATGAGCAGGCCAACTTCTCCCAAGTACTCCGAAGTAGCGTTTAGAGCTCTTTGCAAGCTTGCAAGAAGCCGCGGACCAAGGTGCGAAGGGTCGCTTATCCACAAAGCACTGTCATCTGCGTAGACAGCTATGCTCACAGGGAAGTCACTGTCCCGAGGCAAACGACTTGGAAGCGTGGCGAGTACGGTGTTAAACAGAAGCGGCGGTTATACGCTGCCCTGTGGGACACCGCAGTTCACATATCAGTATTCACTAGTTATTTCTCCAACACGCACTTTCATCCGGCACTCCGATAGAAAATTATGCCTCGCATTGGGCGCCCGCGCGAAGACTACACACGAAGCTGTGCAGGGTGATGTGGGCTGGACTAGTTTTGAAGTGAGGGAAGCTCGCAGTAAAATTGAGCATGAAGAACGGCTGAGGATTACGGAAGAAAGTAAATGGGCTGGGAGAGTGTTCAGGTATCTGTACAGGAAAAACTTTGATTCACAGTGGAGGAAAAGAACTAGGAAGCTTACCAGCAAGTATGCGGCCTGTAGGGTGGGCAATACAGCAACAAACAAGGTCAAGCGGAAAGTCAGGGCTGAAATAATCTCATGGGTGGCGGCAATGGAAAAGAAACCGGTCATGAGTAACTACTTAAGAAGAAAAAAATGCCCAGGCTTAGCTTGGTTAAGCCAAGAATGCGTTGCATATTGCGCGAGTTGGGGCCCAGCTTTTCCTCCGGCTGTCGTGACGTCACGTCACGTGGTTGCGCTAAAGGTCAATGGTGGCTGCCCGGCCGCGCCCAAGGGCTGAACTGAGTGATTGCAATATGCAATGCATAAAAACGAATTTAGGAAAGAAATAATTTATGATAACTCAAAGGGAAGCTCATAACTTTTCGAAGCGAGATCGGGAAGCCTTAGAACACGCGCCTATAAAGCGAGATATAAGAAGGAAGAAGAAGCATGTGCTTGCTGTGGTAAAGCTAGGGAAACTATGGAGGAGGAGGAGGAGGAGGAGGAGGAGGAGGAGGAGGAGGAGGAGGAATAAACTTTATTAGTAGAAATGAGCCGACGGTAAAATCGCCCGAGGTGGGCGGCTTCCCTAGTCCAGGATGCCGTGGGCCTGAGCTGATAACCTGGCCCTGCTCACCAGGCGATGCTGGTCTTCAGGGCTCGAGCTTGTCAGCTGGGCCTCCCACTGCTCGACGGTTGGTCCGGTGATGGGCGGTGTCGATGCGTTTTGTTGACATTTCCATACCATGTGGTAGAGGGTATTGGGCGTAGAGCAGAAAGCGCGTTTGTGGGTATAGCTCATAGGGTACATGGCGTGTAGCAGGGTGCCATGCGGGAATGTGCCGGTCTGTAGTACATGTTTTATTAGAATGTGAAGACCGCAGTGGTCCATTTAGGCACCACTGGCCTCCTTGAAGCCCTTGGGTTCAGCGGGAGAGGTGGAAAAATAAACATGTCCGGGGGGCAATAGACATTAGTAAGACGTGATTGGAGGATTGGTGGAAGAAGAGTAGGGAAACGGCAAAAAACGGAGACGTACAAAAGCACAGTACGCTATAGGCGATCAAAAAATTTGGGTGTGGTAGTTCATAGTGTTTTTTCCCCTTTTTATTGTTTAACCTAGGTTGGAAATTGGGCAGTATAATAGCCAGAGCTTGGTAGCTCAACCCACCGCCCCATTCCAAAGGGGCGCTCATGACATCCATCCATTCATCCATCCATCCATCGATGCACAAAGTGGAGCAGACGACCCGCAATTCCCACGGTTGCAAGAGCGGAAATAATCGCCTTATGCGGAACTCAATCGAAAGCTTGCTGTATGTCTAAAAAGAGTATGTAGGCCGAATGTTTGTTTCTTTTAGCAAATTCGAGGGTCGACAAGGTCTGATATGCTGTCCAGAGCTGAATGGCTGCGACGAAATCCACTCATGACATCAGGGAAAAAATTTAGCTCTTCTATATATAGCCTGACATCTAAGCGAAACAAGACCATTCGCTCCATCAACTTGAGGACATTTGAAGTTGGGGATATTGGCCGGTAGGGCTTGAGGTGCCTTGCATGACGCCCGGGCTTTAAAATTGATATTACCACGGACGATTTCAATTCAGCAGGGATTACACCGACTCTCCATACTTCATTATACTCGTCCATTATACGGTCATGAAAACTCTTGTCAACGTATCGCAATGCTTGATACGTCACACCATCTTCGCCCGGAGCAGTGCAGCGTTTGGAGAGGCTCAGCGCGTGTCGCAGCTCCTCAAGACTGACATCTGCCTCGTCCATCTGGCAGGCTGGACCGTAGGAAGCGGTTATGGTGCTGTGACTTGTCAAAGAAAGGAAGTCGCTATTTGTGGTGTCACTGAATACAGGAGAGACGAAAATGTCTGCAAATGCCTCCGCTATTACTTTTGGTGAGTGGCCACTCGCTATGCTCAATGCAGCCGTAGAATTCTTGCAGATTTCAGGAGTGCGGAGAGCCTTCAGTATGCGCCATACACTTCCAAAACCACTTGCAGTATACAACGAACTGCACAAAGCTTCCCAGCTCTTGCGACGAAGTTTTTTTGTATGCCGCCGTATGGCTGCATGAATGCGATTATATACAGTCCAGTCGATGCATCGTTTAGAGCACTGTGCTCGTCTATAAGCGCGCCGTCGACATGCGTGGAGCCGCAAATGCTTTAGATCGGGGTTTGGTTTGCCGATACTCCGTCATCGTTGTACTGTAGCTTCTTGTAAGCACTCACTCATAAGTTTAAACAGGCTGTTTTGAGATGGTGCCTCTGAGATCAGCTGTCGGAACTTGTCCCAGTTAGTCACAGTATAAACGACATCCTGGCGGCCGGCAGCATGTGTTGGTGTTAACCAAATAGGTCGGTGATCTGAGCCCCACGGGTCAGGTTCACATGACCAGGCTAGGCACACATCTCTCGTTGATATCGCAAGGTCTATAGTGGAATGCTCCTTTCCTCTACCAATAAATGTAGGTGAACCGTCATTCAGTATTTGCAGATCGTTCTCGATAATGATCTCGTTAATCTCTGCCCCACGATTGTCTTGGGAATGGCTACACCATCGTGGATGGTGGGCATTAAAATCTCCGCATAACACAAACGACACACCACACCGAGACACTAATCAATCAAGTAGTAAGGTATCGCAAGAACGTGTAGGCCTGTTGTATATGCTCGCTTGCTGTTGTATATGCTTGAGGGAACAAATTCGAGTTAATGACATCTGAGTTGTAATCAAGAAAAAGAAATGAGCATGGGCAGGACATGTTATGAGGAGGGAAGATAACCGACGGCTATTAAGTGTTACGGACTGAATTCCAAGGGACGGGAAGCGTAGCAGGGGGTGGCAGAAGGTTAGGTGGGCGGATGAGTTTAAGAAGTTTGCAGGGACGACATGGCCCCAATTAGTACATGATCGGGGTAGTTGGAGAAGTATGGGAGAGGCCTTTGCCCTGCAGTGGGCGTAACCAAGCTGCTGCTGCTGCTGCTGCTGCTGCTGCTGCTGCTGCTGCTGCTGCTGCTGCTGCTGATGATGATGATGATATGCTTGCCACCGTCGTAGACACACCGCTGAGGCTTACCGCAACAGCTGCACAATCAAACTCATCGTCACAGATGCCATCTGTGTCAATAACCGCGAAGTCCAAGTGAGCACTCACGTACACTGACGCTTTTCAAGCATTGCGGTCTGCGCCGCGTCCACGCACTGGAAAGAGCCACAAGCTGGTTCTGCGCATCGAGTGTTACTGTGGACACCCACGAAGCCTGGCAGTCGATATTCGTATCGTATTTCCTTACGTTAGTTTCGTGAAGCGCTATGGATGTCAGCAGCCGGCGCTCACTGTCGCCTTCGCAGATCACTTTTAAGATGCGGCCCTCGCGGTAGCGCCAGACGCAGTCACTACCGGAGTGCGTTCGATCACGGTTTATAATAGTTCGACGCGTACGGATAAGGTGTTAAAGGGCGATAACAGCTAACAATGATCTGAAAGTCATCAGCGCACCTGGAAGCGGCCACCTGCCGTAGTTAGCTTGTGTCATCAATTCACCTTGCGCCGCCGTCGGCAGCAGTCAGTGTCGCCGCAGTTCTGTCGTTTGTACAGGTCGGAACAAGTTTCATAACATTGATAACGACACCAGGCTGCCTAGAGATGAGCAAATGGCACAATGTTTACACCGACTCAGCTTCCAGAGGAATTCTCGCGTAATTTTTTTCTTTCTCCCGCTGCTGCTGGATGGATAGATGGATGTTATGAGCGTCCCCTTTGGAACGGGGTGGTGGGTTGCGCCACCAAGCTGTTGTTATTTCATTGCATAATGTCCCACCTATGTTAAAACAAAAAAAAGGAAGAAAACAAACAAACGATGACTTGGATGGATGGATGGATGGATGGATGGATGTTATGAGCGTCCCCTTTGGAACTGGGCGGTGGCTTGCGCCACCAAGCTCTTGCTACTATGCTGCCTAATATCCTACCTAGGTTAACCAATGAGAAAAAAAAAACACACTATGAACTACCACGTCCAAATTTTCTGATACCCTATTGCGAACTGTGCTTTTGTACGTCTCCGTCCTTTGTCGTTTCCCTACTTTTCTTCCACCAATCCTCCAATCGCCTCTTACTGATGTCTATTGCGGACCTGTTTGCTTTACCACTGCTCCCGCTGAACCCAAGGGCTTCAAGGAGGCCAGTGGTGCCTAAATCGACCGCTGGATAGATGTCTTCACATTCTAATAAAATGTGCTCCGTCGTTTCCCTAGCTTTACCGCAGCAAGCACATGCTTCTTCTTCCTTCTTATATCTCGCTTTATACGTGCGTGTTCTAAGGCATCCCGATCTCGCTTCGAAAAGTAATGAGCTTCCCTTTGAGTGATCATAAATGGTTTCTTTCCTAATTTCGTTTTTTCCCCTTAAGTAGTTACTCATGGCAGGTTTCTTTTCCATTGCCGCCACCCATGAGATTAATTATTATGCGTGAATTATTATTATGCGTGATTAATTATGCGTGAACGTGAGCGCCATCTGGTGGTGCTTGGAACCCAGCACCCACGTGCCTCTCATTTATCGGCTGTGGCTACGGGACTTCTTGTACCATGTACGGGGAAGCCGCCAGATTTTTCGTTTCATGAGCCAATAAAGCTTGCGAATTAAAACGATGGAGGCTACTTTCCTGTTCAAAGATGATGGCGGCTAAGCCGGACGCTTGTAAACTCGATGGGAAAGTAGTCGGCGCACACGAAAACTCAAACACGCTTTCCTATGCGCTCAATGTAAGTCAAAACGTCCGCAGACGGTTCGCAAACGCAAATAGTTTAAATACCGAAATAATGTGTGCTTTTCTCCCCTTGTCGTCACGAGGTGGCGTCATGTCGCAGAAGCGTCTTCCATATGCCTTATAAACGGTTCGAAATGTGTACCGTTGCTTGGGTTCAAAGCTGCCAGAATTGGAATACACCCGTTAAATACACTGCTGTGTTAACGACCAGCATTATCGCACCAATATATTGTCATACGCCATCCCCATTTCGTTTTCTTTCCCCAGTGCAGAGTAGCAGGTTAGGGCGTGCCAACTCAGACCGATCTCTCTGACTTTTTAAAGCGAATATATTTTATGCGAAGCATATTACGAGGGCTCAACCCAGCTCCTCAGGCGCGGCGGTGACCATGAAATCACGTGACACCGTGACGTCACGACAGAGGAGAAGTGGCTTTGGCTCAACTCTTGCAAGACGGGCTGGGTGGGAATCGAACCAGGGTCTCCGGAGTGTGGGACGGAGACGCTACCACTGAGCCACGAGTACAACGCTTCAAAGCGGTACAAAAGCGCCTCTAGTGAATGCGGTGTTGCCTTAGAAACGCGCTGTTTCTAAGGCGTGCGTCTCTTGCTCAGGCGCACATTTCGTTGCCGCGCCGAACGCTGCTTTGCTCGACGCTCACCGCGTCCAATGCGGGGCGCGTAGTCGCTGCCCTGTAGCCCATTGTCTTACACCCCTTGGCGGGTCGACGGGAACGCTGTCGCGTTCCACTCTTGAAGGCGAAGAAGTAATGCATGAGTTGTTTCTTCGTCTAGCCGAACCAAATATAGCCAAGCAACAGCAGTTCACCAGGCTAAACAGTGGTTCAACAACTAAAATAAAGGCTAGTATGCTTCGCATCCTGGGCTTAACCTTACCTAAGCCACAGCCATTTTTTTAATTGGGTTGTTTCTCCTAGTCGCGCTCGTGCCACCCGTTCGTGCAAACGAAGATGCTCGAATATTTGCTGCAACGCTGGACCGCGTTTGCAGGAGCCCGTCAAACTGTGTCTGATGTGTGTCGCGCACTTAGCCTTTCCATTGACAGCGTGAAATGCCTCCTCTGGTAGCGTACGTCCGCCCGCGAACGAAATAAGGCACGCCGTTGCCTGGCCACCTTCGTTAATGATTTACGGCGTGCACAGCGATCACCGGCGGTGCAAAATTTTCCGGTCGCCATACACTCCGAGTTTCGAATTTCCATCACTGAACATTGTGCATACACTGATCTGAGCAGAACGGACAGCAGACTGTTAACGCCAGACTAAATTTATCTATTCCTTTCATTCTGTGCTGACCGAGGTGTGACGCTTGTAACGTCACTGCTGGTGTTTCTAATTGTGCCAGCGTTGTGACAAGCCGGGCATCTGCCATGTTGTGGTTTGCGATGGGCAGCAGCAGTTCTCATGTCGTATCATTTACACCCCGCGAAGAGCTCGAGTGCACGGCTAGGCGTTCCTGCTAGACGTGCCGCGCGTGCGCGCTCGCACGCACGCACGCACGCACGCACGCACGCACGCACGCACGCACGCACGCACGCACGCACGCACGTGCGCGCACACACAGACACACACACACACACACACACACACACACACACACACACACACACACACACACACACACACACACACGCACACGCACACACGCACACGCACAGACACACACACACGTACGCACAGACACACACACGCGCACACACACACACACACACACACACACGCGCGCGCGCGCACACACACGCACGCACACACACACACGCACACACGCACACGCACAGACACACACACACGTACGCACAGACACACACACGCGCACACACACACACACACGCGCGCGCGCACACACACGCACACACACGCACACACACACACACACACACACACACACACACACACGCACGAACGCACGCACGAACGAAAGAGACCTCTGTAATATGAAGAAAATTAGAAACTTAGTTGTGCATCTTGCTGTATTAAAAGTTCTGCAAACTTTCAATAACTCCGAATTTCTTCCTATTTATTTAGTAATTTACTTATTTATTTCTTTAATTATTTTCAATACTGCCAGTCCCATCAGGGACCATAGGTGGTAAGAATACATAAAAACAAACAAATGTAGATATAACATATTTAGGAGACATGCGCTGCAATACCGAGAACACATCATTAAAAAGACAGCAAACTGGAACAAAAATAACAGTAAACACCTTCATGATAATCAGCATGGCTTACAAGAGTTGCAAAGCATATTATGCGACTAAGACTGCGTTACTGATTGCTTGACATGGATTCTAACCGTGATGTGAACTGAGATAATGAGCTTGCAGAAATGACTGAAGGATCGAGGCGATCCTTCAGTCATGACGAGGGGGAAGTAAGAGTACATGAATGTGTCATTAAGACATGTATATTCTGTTAATGCGTGCACATGTTTTTGTCTTGATGATCGTGACTGCGAAAAACATGTATTTTGTCAAGCCTATATTATAATAGTTGTGAATCAAGTTAAATAAAAATTTGGGCCATGCTTGCTTCGCTCTAGATGATAGCGTCGCTAAACATAATATAGCCGCAAGGTTAGTGGGTGAATCTGTGCGCTAATACTTGTCAATAAACGGCAGCGCTTTTCGCTGTACTTTTTCCAGTTTCGTTATATTAGTTAATGAGTGGGGAAACCAAACTGGGTTAGCGTACGCCTAAACCAGCCCAACAAGAGTAGTATACGCGAGAAGCTTAGTCGACGTGGGTGCGAGGCGGAGACATCTTCGGAGATAAAATAGCTTGCGTAATGCCTTCGAGGTCACATTGACAATGTGCGCGTCCCATCTCAGGTGAGAAGGTAGTGTGATGTCTAAGTATTTATGCTGGTGAGCTTTTGTTAGCATTGTGCCGATAATAAAGTACGGAAAGTCGTAAGGTTGTTGTTTTCTTGTTACCGTCATGCAAACTGATTTAGTTGTGTTCATCGTCATTTGCCATTTTTTGCACTATTCATTTAGTTAGTCTAGTGAATTGCTAAGCGAAACATGATCTTCGTAGGTGTTGTTTGGTAGATGATGCAGTCATCAGCAAACAGTTTGATGTTACAGTCAATATTTCTGGTTATGTCGTTAATGAAAATTAAAAATAACAGTGGCCCCAACACGGATCCTTAGGGGACGCCTGATGTGACAGGCACTGTCGCAGATTCCACATGCTGAAATAGTCGTAATTGTGTCCGGTTTGTCAAGAAATATGCTACACAGTCTAAAATTTCCCCATGCCAATGAAATCTCGCAATTTTGTTAATAATTTACTGCGGCATACGCGATCAAATGCTTTCGAAAGGTCTAATAATATTATATCAGTCTGGCTACAGTTGTTGATATTAATGCGAGGTCCTGCACAACTTCCGTTAGATGCGTGACGGTTGACAATCCATGGCGGAATCCGTGCTGCTGTGGCGTTAAAAAGTTGTTAGTGTCAAGAAAGTTTGTTAGGTGTTTAAGGATGATATGCTCGAGCATCTTGCAAGCGGTGCTAGTGAGAGATATTGGTCGATAATTAGAGGACAATGACGTAGCTCCTGTTTTCTGTATTGGGATGATTTTCGCATTTTTCCAGTCATCGGGTAAGGATGATTGCAATAGGGATTTTCGAAATATCAGGCCCAAGTATCGGCTGCATCACTCTGCGTATCTCTTTAGAAAGCAGTTTGGAATGTCACCTGGTCCGCATGATATTTTAGAGTCAAGGGTTAGCAACATGTTAAAAATAACTACGCCAAATATGATTAAGGATCGATGCGCGATGTTGAACTGCTACTCAATTCTGAAAGGTTACCGTCATCTTTTGTGAAGTTCGAGTTCAAATAGTTATTGTACGCATTAGCGTTGTTAGTTTTTTCCTCAGGAGACAAGTCCGATAACATGTCTTTAGTTGGGCGGAAATGGTTCCAGAATCGCTGAGGGCTGTTTGTCAGAAAGTTAGACAGCGTTACATGAAAATAATGTTCCTTAGCTCCTTTGGCTGTCTCTTGAAAATGTGCCATGGCGCATGCTAGTTTGTTGGTTTCGGATGGGCATGATTCATAATTTTTAATAGAGTTACGTATCCTTTTTACATGACGCTTTGCGTGGATTATTTCCAGAGTTATCCATGGGCTTGTTTTTTGTGGTCGCCTGTTTTTTAACGGAACATAGTTACGCAGTAGGAAACCATATTCTTAAAATGAAGTCAGGCTGTGTTCACATCGATTGGCGAGTCAGAGCTTATTTCAGAAGAGTCTTTAAATTCGTGCGCAAGGTGGGTTAGTACGCTGTCATCATCCACCTTCTCGAAGTTGCATACTATAGATGTACTACAACGCGTTCTTATTGAGCAATCCAGAGGCAACAAGCATAGCGGTATGTTGTGATCTGAAATGCATTCAATAAATTCTGTCTGTGCTTGGTACCCTGAAAAATGAACAATGATTAGTATAAGCTCAAGGAAATTGTTTACTGAACCTTGCTTACGTGTCGGTTCTAGGATAATTTGGTGAAGGTTAAATGATAAGATTAGGTCAAACAGAATTTCTGAAGAAGATTATGTGTGATCCATAGTTTCCCTGTCCACGTCCGGAATGTTAAATTCTCCCATAAGGATAATTCCAGAGGTGTTAGCATATCGGTGTAGAAACTCATGAATGGCAGAAATGATCTCATCAGCCGAAGAGGAGCTTCTACAAAAGCAACCCACGCAAATAGTAGTATTGTTACAAAGAAGCCTGCATAACACGATTTCAGCACCTGACATCTATATCACAAATATCGTTGGATATTTAGGGAGTAAAGCCGGGATTTGATTGCTAATGAGGCAAAAAGAATTGTGCTGCAACTACAGTTAAAATCAGTGAAATGGAGGCATTGATTTTGAACGATAGTTAGGCTCCGCCACATTGTCTTTTTCTCCTTTGGACGTTGGAAGGACATTCTCCAACCTTCCTCAAAACGACATCACAAGCGCCTCCATCGAATGCAATAAGACAAATACTGCGGCGACCTTCATTTGAAATGCAGCAATAGTCTACTTGAAATCAGAAGTTTTTTTTAAGCGCAGTGCGCACTGAGGAACAATCTAGGTCGCGATCTGGAAGTGCCATACAGTGACTGGTAGCGCTCTGACCAAAAAATACCCAAAGGCAAGAAAGGTGTAAAATTACAGAGTCAATGCTCTTTGCGCAGGGAGAGTTGTACCTGGTGCCACTGAGGTTACTCTTGCATTTCAACTACATTTGTCCCGCTAATGCCTGCAAGGATTCTACGTCTCACAAATGGCAGAGCTTTTGTGAATAACTTTACGCGCAGCTTAGCGCCAACGCGGCGAAACGTGACTGCTTTCTCGTATAGATTTCCCTGCAATACGACATCACTCTTGTGTAACATGAGCTCAAGCAGCTCAACAGGAAAAAGAAGGTTATAAAATAAAGGTAGGAGACGCGCATCGTATACGACGCCCTATGATCTACATTCCGTCAGTGGGTGCACCTGAAAACCTGATTTGTGCGCGCTTCAGTAAACCTTCAGTTGTCGCCAGCCCAGCTTCTCACTCTGGCTTCTTTTGTATTCCGCTGCTTCCGAGCGCAGTTATATTCTCAGCACAAATGATTATACGTGTAGAGGACAGCGATAGACGGTGCCGATACAGGGTGTCAAGGTCGGGCTGTAGCACTGCTTCTCTATTATGGTTGCGTGGCTCGTCCCTTCTTTTTGCTTCACCTTAAGTGAGGAGGATAGAACGCCTGGGAAGGTGCGGAATGCGTTTCTAGCCGCTTTGGTAAAACATGCATAAATTGCAATATATCGTCTTCCTTTTTGTTCTTTTGTATCTACGCACTTTGTTCGGCCACCGCTAGAGAGCCGCCGGTGAGCATTTCGATATAAAAAGGAGACCGAACGTAGGTAAAGTCAGCAGTTGGACCGTTAGCAGCTGAGAAAGACCATGGTAAGAAGCACCAGCATGTCTCTAATAAGAATCTTGCTTGGATCCATAAGAGAGCTTTAAAGGGAGTTGGGCTTACAGGGAAGCTGAAGTCAAACGTTTGATGAACGTGCAAGACAGTTGTTCAGATTTAGTCGTACGCTCGTTAGGATGCTTACGCCCATCTTTACCATACCTAGATTCTTCCTGATCAACACTTCCTTATAAAGCCGCGGTCTGAAATCAGTTTTGGGTACCAAAAGCTGGACGCATAGGCAAACTGCTGCCACTCGCTTTGACATAAAATAAGCTTGTGGCGAATACTTAAACACATCATGCGAAACTAGAATTCAAAGCAATTAGGCAAACCTTGATCATTTAGGATTGTATAGGGCGATTATAAAGTCTTATGGCAGCCGGAGATATTTGCGCTCCAATAATTTCACCATTCATCAACGTTTACACAAATATAGGACGCAAATGGAACCTTAGATATCTACTATCAAATATTAAGGAAAAGCTGTACACATTAAGGCAGCACCTTGTTGTTTAGACGAATGTGATGTTTAGCCCACCACATCGTATTCTTTGCCCAGATCCGTGCCTGCATTGTCCTGGCTCTGGCCACCAGCGCCTTCGCTGGCTTGACCGGCGGCTACGGCCTCGGCCTTTCCCACTACGGCCTTGCTCATGGCATCGGCTACTCTGGTCTCGGCCTCGGCTACAGCTACGCCCCAGCTGCCAGCTACGCTGTCGCCGCCCCAGCTGTTACCCGCACCGTGTCCACCTACCACGCTGCTCCAGCCGTGACCGCCGTTCACGCTGCTCCAGTCGCCACCTACGCTGCTGCTCCAGCTGTGACCACTGTTGCCCACGCCGCTCCAGTCGCCACCTACGCTGCCGCTCCAGTTGCCACTTATGCTGCTGCCCCAGCTGTGACCACTGTTTCCCACGCCGCTCCAGTCGCCACCTACGCTGCTGCTCCAGCTGTGACCACTGTTGCCCACGCGGCTCCAGTCGCCACCTACGCTGCCGCTCCAGTCGCCACCTACGCTGCTGCCCCAGCTGTTACCCGCACCGTGTCCACCTACCACGCTGCTCCAGCCGTGACCGCCGTTCACGCTGCTCCAGTCGCCACCTACGCTGCTGCTCCAGCTGTCACTACTGTGGCCCACGCCGCTCCAGTCGCCACCTATGCTGCTGCCCCAGCTGTGACCACTGTCGCTCACGCCGCCCCAGTCGCCACCTACGCCGCTGCCCCAGTTGCCACCTACGCCGCTGCTCCAGCTGTCGCCACCGTTGCCCACGTTGCTCCAGCTGTGGCCACCACCACCGTCCACCACGCTGCCCCAGTCGCCACCGCTGTTGCCACCCCAGCTTTCGCTTCCTACCACGCCGCCCCAGTCTACGGCTATGGTGTTGGCTCCCTCGGCTACGGCGCTGGCCACTACGGTTTCGGTCACGGTCTCCTCGGCTATGGCCTGAACTACGGCTATGGTCTCGGCAGCGCCTACGACTACACCGCTCTCCTCCGCAGGAAGAAGTGTAAGTACTTCACGTACATTGAAATGCGTTGCTTGAAACAGCCTCACGTTCAATTAAAGGAACGATACTTGAGCTCAAACAAAAAAAAAAAGAACAATCACCGGCTGATATTGCTACTATGCTTTAGATAAGTCCGTCTTGCTTGCGCCAATCACATTTCTTTTCTGTCTTTATTTAATGTTTGAGGTGTTGTACACAATGGAATTAAGAAGTTATATTGGAAAGGCCACATGCCGAACTTCATACCAGTGGCTACAGTATGCTGCGCATGTAACAATGGTCAAAAAGAGTTTGTTATTGATTATTTGAATTGTACAGCATTAAGTGGTGTATTAGGAGAACATTATACTAATCAATATTATTTTGCTTATTTTCAGAAATCTCCTTTGTGGGAAGCAGCACAGTCATCGTCGAAAGTTAGTAGATTTAACAAATTTAGGGTCCGTCTTCTTTTGTCCCGTTTCATCATGGCACAAGAGAAAGGCGAGAATAAACTTAACCAATTTTCAACTTGCACTACTGTCTACAATATTTCTTTCATTATTGTAACCATTGTTCACTGTCTCATTGTTTCAGCGTTGCCACAAAACACCAATCACGCGTTTATATTCTCATTCACTTAAAGCTTAGGCAAGGATTGAGTTACGGTCCTCTTACGCGAGTACTATCGGGGTCAAATGAAACGGGAACAGGGGAGCGCGTGGCCGAAGCATATGTGAAGGATAACTGGACGGCGCGCACTATATATATATAGTGCGCCGTCGAGTAATCAATATAGGGCGCGCCGTCCAGTCATCACCATTGACAAGCGCGCACATACGATTTGGTCGCGCGGCGCTCGTTTGGGAGTCAAGCAAACGGCCAAACGTGGTCGGCACGCCCACGCCGGCCCCCGTCGCGGCTGCGCAAGTTTGCCAATTGAAGGAATGAATGTGGTGCACAAGCGGCAAACCACATGAGCGAATCTGTATCATGACGGTGCAAACTGCACTACGTGCACCGCTGTTCGCTTCGATACCACTTATGGTTTAGGCGAACTGCGCGACAAATTTTGCCGCAAACTACGATGTTTATCTTCTGTTTCCTTTTCATATTCTCCATTTCAAACGTAAGAACCAGAACAGAAGCGAAAACATCCCGCGGTGCGGCCAGACCGGATGTGCGTGCCTGTCAATGGTTGATGACTGGACGGCGCGCACTATATATATATAGTGCGCGCCGTCCAGTCTTTCACTAATGCTTGGGCCACGCGCTCCACTGTTCACGTTTCATTTGACGCTGATAGTGCATCAATACGAAGCATTAGAGTAAAATTGCCATCACAGCACTGGTACAACACCGTGTTTCAGGGCTATGGCAACGCGTGGATAAGCACCAGGTAGCAGGTTCGGTTCCCAGGCGGATATCAATGATGTGAAGTAGTTAAGTGAGTTGCTACTGAGATCTAGTCAGCGACCTTGCTGATCGTAATCAATTCAGAGTTCTGTAACAGGCGCAGCTGTAGAAAGTTAAACCAACCTCTCTCTGAATACTAAATCAGAGACACGTCAAGTTTCATCCAGATGCAAGGATAAGTAGGGAGCTGTCAGGCGCACCATGCGGTTGCAGTATCAGCCTATACTCCCTGTTGGCAGGGAGGCGTATTATCGCTGGGCACCACAAATTCTCAAAACGTTTACGTAAATGAATTACAATCAGCTGGAAAAACTCGGATCAACGCTGATAAGTCCCTTGTACCTGAATAAATATAAATACACGAGCTCACTATGTCCGTTGTGACACGGTTTTTGCGGTGACCCCATCAGTGTTTCGCCACTAGGGCCAAATATACCACAGATAGTTTCCCGTGAAACGTTAAGCTCCGTCACTTATAAGACATCACTTCTAGCGAAAAGAAGTCACTCCTTCAGAAAAAGAATTCTGACAATTCTGACAGCGTTTTCGGCGAGCTGCGCCGTAAGTGCCACCGAGTGCGCGGCAAGCGATGGAACAATCCTCAGTGTTCGGAGGCACCGGCGCGCCGCGCTTCTTGACTCGGAGGCGACGAACGGACTTCTCGGCCGTGCCACTAGATGACGCAGCATGTCCAGAAAGAAACACAATAGAGGAGCCCGGTTCCCGCATGACGCGTTTCTCAGTGTTCGCCCGCACCGCGCCCGTGCATGCGAACACTGAGAAACGGTGCACAAAGCGTGGCCTCCAATAAGCCATGCATCTCAGAGGCCCTTCAAAGGCTTCGAAGTGGCGGTGCTAGATGGCGCTGACTGCTTTTAGGGAAGCACGAAAGAGAAGTTATGCCGCATACACGCCTCATACATTACTCATTTCGACGGTAGCAATACGTTGCGTACGGTATATTGAGCCAATGCTAACACGTTACTTTACTGTCAGCAGCTATCGTTCTGCTGCAATATATTCAAGTACAGATCCACAGATCCTTCAGATGCACATTTAATAATCAGGCAAATGATTGGTTGTAGGATTTAGGCCCAACAAACTAAATACAGACGAGACGAACTACTTACTTGCAAATATAAGACTACGACAACCGCCGAAAATGCACGCTTAATATTTCGTAATGATTTCATTCAAAAGGTAACAACTACTCGATTTCTAAGAATCAAAGTCCACGAGAACTTATTGTAGGCACAGCATACTGATATTCATAAATCTGGCATCTTGCTGTTGGCAATGAGAACAAGTACAGACACATTGTCCCACCTGCAGGAAACGCTCACTATTTGCTTTGCACTATATACTTTCGCTTTATATGCTGTTTTCTGGTATGGTCCACTACAACACAGACAAACCTAGGCTCGTAGGAAACGTTACAGAATCGTGCGCTCCGGGCAATAGCGAATGTAGGATGCAGAGATAGTATTCTGTCATTCCATAGCACATACAAAACACTAAACATAACGAAAACTTGTAGATACAATCTAGCGTTGGAAGCATTACGACAATATTAAATGAAAACGTCATTATTTTTATTCCAATATCCATATGACGAAAGTACGCACACTTAAGAAGAAATGTGACATCTAAGCCATGATAGAGAAGAAGATTTGAGGAACCAAAGCTTGCCTTTAAAACTGCCGAAATTTCCAATGATTACCTGACGTTTCTAGAGTTGTCAAACACCGGTGTATCTACACAGAAATGTCGGAAGAAAATGATGGAATTGCTACTAGATTACTAAAATATTTGAAAATTTCTTTCTTCGTGTCTTCATTGTGTTAGCCAATATTATCTTGCTATAAATTGTTCTTAAATGTTTAAAATGTGCAGATGTCCAAAATGTTCTGTGTCCAAATGTTCTCAACACGACTGTTAAGGAATACACACGTTATTATGCATTATTAGCATACGTCTTCAAAATTTTTGAATTTTGCTGCAGCTGCAAAGGTGTCACTTTCCAGCCACGCAACTTCTCGTCTTTAGCCATGACCCCACGCCGATATTGTAAGAGCTTCTTGAATAAACAATCAAAGAAAGAAATAAAGAACTCCAGGTTGAGCTAAACAGGCTACATTGAAATATTACTAGATAGTTCAATAGATCTTACTGCGACAGAAAACATAAGCTTGGGACCCAGTTTGCTGTGTCTGTCCTTCCATCCAACCCGTTGCACGGCGGCCTTCGTCCTCAAAAGTCATGGTAATTTTTCTGTCGTTGTCGTCAGGGCATCTCAGTGTTCTCAGGTTCGCCCTCGTCTAAAGGCAACAAAAATGAAAATTAGCCACTGGGCCACTGACCAAAGGCACAAAAGAATGCAAGAAACATGCGGATCGCACGGGCATTTGAGGAGCGAGATTTTCTTTGATGTCAAATGAGATTTCTTCAATTCACCTTTTTTTTTTAATTTCCCTGCAGCTCAACGCTCCTCGTTAAATGCACGCACTCGTTCCATTTTTGCTCGTCAACCTACTGACTTCACACTCGTCTACTTCTGATGGCCACTCCTTCATTTCTCTTAGTTCACTTCTTCACTTCTTCCTTCACTGGCTAATTCTTCTGTCTTCCTTCACTCGCTTCTTCACTGGCTAACAATGTTCATATGCCCAATGCCGCATGCCCGGTCGCACATACCCGGTGGCCCAACTTTCCTGTTAGGAAACAGATTCATTGTGCATATCCAGTCACACAGCTTGACTATACAGGCACGCACCTAGTGAAGCAGACTCAGTGCCTCAAGCTTTTGCCTAATCGGCAAGGCAGCCAGCAGGCAGCATAGGTAACGTGTGGGAAAGACGCAAAGTGAGCTCCGCCTTAAAACGAAAAATAATCGCTATAGAACACGTCCGTAGACTCCCATTACTTTATCAACCGATCATGCTTGGGCCTCAAGTAATCGGCATGAAGGACAAAGAACAATGCTGATAAGCTTGCTTTCAGTGAACACAAAATACAATAGCATGCGCCCGATATATATTCTGTGACATTTCAGCGTGTCAGCAATAGAGCGAACTGTGTTATCGTTCGCTCATGTGCATTCCCTAAGGTTTGGTGGATACGAGCTTCATATCTAACAACTTTCCCTCTGCCAAAAGGGTCCCATCCCGCAAGCTGCAACATGACAGGTAAGTGTGATTTGTAGATTGGTCTGCAGTTTGGGATATACCCAGTGAATCTGGAAGGCGTTTTGATTTATGTGCTCATAATGAGTTTGTTGGCAACAGGAACACCATGTCGCCGGCTTCTTCGCAACATTGAATTGTTAAATGAACAAAGGAGGATGATAGGTGAAGGATTAGCATTTCAGAACCAAACTCGGAGTACTCTTTTGCAGTGCAAAAGACGGACATATAAAAATATATCATATTTCTCATAGTCGGCTCTATTCTAGTGTTCACAAATATTTCGCATACACTTCACAGGTAGTCACTCTAAGCAAGATGATGTGAAAAAAGAGATTTCGCTCAGTTTTGCGAAACCATACGAAAAACGAGACATCAAGACAACTACACACATACACAAACACAAAATGCCACTTGAGTAATCTATTATGCTATTTTAATATGAGCGTTTAGGACATTTATTCTTAAAAAGCTGTCTCGGTTTTACTTTAGCTGAAAGAAAAATACTTCTGGGGAATCCTTTTCGTAATCTGGACCAGAACAATAATCTTTCAGTAGTCCTTTTGTTTCGCGCTCTTGTTCTCAGTTTCAGGCCCAGCAAGATTTGTGATGCAATATCAGATTTTCTGAGCAAGGCGAGAGATGGATGTTAAATTTCTCCTTTCTTTAGTTTCTCGCTTTTCACTAAATTATTTATTCACTAATTTATTTTATATGTACCTTATGGCTTCCAACACGAGACCATTGTGTGAAAGAAGAGTTACATTTTTATATTTACAAGGAGTAGTCAAAAGTGTATGGCGCAGAGATGAAAGAAACGCAAGAAACTTTTGCTTTGTCAGGAAATGCATAAAATGTACATAGGAGATGGAACATCATACAATTTTAGGGAAGAATCAGCGGTATAATCTACATAAACAGCGATACTTAACCAATAATACATTTCTATACATACTGTAAACATGGCGTACCCAGCAAATGACAAAAAAGTACACCTTGAATGTTCACTACATTTGCAGCAAGGTCATTACATAATACTCTGTGTGGCACGGGGCAATACAGTTGTGCTAAATACACTGGTGTGACCACAGAGACAATGATGACCAAGAATATTGTACAAATGCCGGGGAGTTCGATGTTATATAAGGTACGTGTCAATGAAAAATGATATTTGCTGCAGGTGAGTTTGTGCAGCCGACGAAGTGAAAGGTTCCTGCGAGAACCCAAAGGAGTAACGATGACTCCCAATTTATCATATTTTCAGCTATTTTTATTTTGTTTCCACCGCTTGTTTCTCAAGATTTATTTTCTATTCTTGACCCCTGTTACCGCTCAATTGTCGGCCGATCCCCAAGAGTGGATCGTGCCATTTCTCTTATGAGTCAAAGAACCAACCAATCGGCGAACGCAAGAACCACCCCATCAAGGTGCACCGCTCATTATGCAAATTGTGGTTGTAGAAAGCGTAAAATTGTGTAACTTAAACAAACTGACGTATTTTGAGGGACCACCTCGCTCTAATTCAGCAGTTTCAACGTGTCACCAACTCAGTTTCTTCGCCAGTAATTGTGGTCTTTCCACCAAAATATTTATATTGAGTTTTGATGGAAACGCGCTATATCAGACAAAAGCGATATAAGAGCATCCGCTCAATATTGCTTCATGATTAATAAATAAAGAAGGGCATAAGGATGCAGACGGACGAATTGTAGGCAAACTTGCGTTTCGTCCGTCTGCATGCTTGTTCCCCTTTCTTTTTTTTAGTTATATATATTTTTTTCATTGTAAAGCTTAGCGCATCGTAATCACGACTGTGCACCAAGTAGTCCCTTTTATTGCTTTACTCCCTATTTCTTGTTAGTGCATTGTTAACTGCTTTCCCAACTCTTCTCGTAGCGCAGTTTCGGTGGGTACGCTGCCGCGATGGCACCATCTCGATCAATGCGGTCACTGATGGCGTAAGCAGAGGAGACGAGCCGCCGTACTCGGTACACGTTCCACGTCCGGCTGTTCTCGAGGCGATCCACGTGCACTACGTGCCCACAAGGAATACGAAGTAAGCATGGCTTTCGTTGACTTTATCTTACATCTGGGTTGCCTAGAGCACGTGTCCTTTAGCCACCGCATCTGAGTTTGGACGTACACGTCGAAAAAGAAAAGATTAACTCTGTTAGGTCCAAATGCAGTTCAACATCGAGAATAACCAGAAAGGCGTGTTCACGTTTATTTGTGGCCTAAGAGTAATTCGTACAGAAAAGAAGCAAAAAAACATATTATTTGAGTAATAACTTAGCATGATAAACAATTATTTAATGGTTTGATGAGCTCATCGAGTGTAAAATTAAAAGCAGTAGTACAGACTGTGCGTTTTCTGCGTCTAAACCAGAATTTTTAGGTACCAAACTCAGCGTAGCAAAAACATTATGTTGGTCATTACAGGATTAAGGTAACGTAGAAAGATAGATGGTGATTTGATTGGATAATGCAATATGCGTAACGGCACAATGGTCTGGGTAGAACCGACACTGCAATGACTTTATGCGCTAGGACCAATTTTTCTGACGCTGAAGGTACTGCACAGTGCTTTGTTCATATAAAAAGTATCACGCGAGGGTTAATAATGTAAACACTTGAACGAGAAATGCGATAGCTTATCGAGGCCTAACCTCATGCGATGCTCATTAAGTTCTTAGTTTTTTATCAAAGTGGTGCTACTTGCGTCAACACGGCAGTGACGTCGTGAGGAAATCGCGTTTCTGGTTCCATTGATAGAGACACCGAAGTCTAATCACTTTGATATTTCTGTGTCATGGCAGTTCAGAAGACGTTGATGCCTGCTGGATGCGCCGGCTGCTCTTCTTCCCCTAAGCTTAAAAATGCTCCATTGAACACGTACAAAAAAGCCGAAAATGTAATGTTGCTAAAGTTCAATCCTAACTTCACAAATGTCTCTTTTTTGTAAGTTAAGAAATGACATGATTTATGACTGAATGCCTGAAAGCGTTGGTTAGACAACGAAACTCAAATATGTATTCTTTTACTTAAGGCTTCCTCCAGATGCCATTAGTACAAGTTGCACAGAGGTCATTATGGAATTCGTAAGATAGTGAGAAAAAAAAAAAGGAATGCGAATGGGACAGGGATACAAAAAAAAAAGGAGGATAACCCGAGCTCTTACTTACAACGGTTCTTTTACTGAAATAAACACAGAACAATTACAGTCGTGGCGGGCAAAGAAAAAAAGACACAATAAAGCCTAACAATGACCAGAACTTGTTAAAAATGAAAGAAATTTACGGGTTTTACGTGCCGGAACGATGTTCTTATAATGAAGCAAGCCACATTAGGGGACTCAGGATCAATTTCGACAACTTGCGGTTTCTAAATTGCTCCTAAATTCAAGTACATAAGCGTTTTCACTCCCCACAGAAATGTCATCACCGCGGCCGGAGTTGAACCTACGACATCGAGCTCAGCTGGATAACGCCACAACCACTGGGCTAAGGGGGCTGATAGAAATTATTCTGGGAACATTACAAGCGGTTGTCAAGGAAGAAAACCTTTTATCACATAGTAGAAGTGTGGCTAGTTAACACGTGTTGCTCCTTTCCTTTTGATGGGAAATGCTTCGGTTATTTCGCGCGATGTATGATTACGGCGCCTAGCCACAATGGCTACGTTACGAGAATCATGGTGGCGTAATGAACGTCCCTGTCCTGCTTTAACTCTCTCTCTCTTTTCTCGCTATGGTGCCTTAATAAATCGCCCAGTTCACCATCTTTCTCCTGCGCACGAAACGTTGTAGAGTAACACTGGGAAAAGTTGCGGGCTCACCTCCAGCTCTTTAAGGTTTAAGGCTCTTTAAGCTCTACATAGGTCAACAATACGGCATTCGTGACACCATCGGACTACTATGCGCAGATAAAATATTGACATCGTGCCACTGTTTTGACAGGTTGTCGTCTCTGATGGCGCGCTGCTCAGCAGGGTCTGTTGTTCTGAAGGCGTCGTGACGAATAACGCAGTCCAGGGCGGCTACACTTTCTCCGGCGAGGCACTCTACATCGGCCGCGTCGTCTACCAGGGCACGGTTTGCGGCAGGGTTCAACCTTCCCTGAAGTCTTCGTTCGTTTCTCACGCAATTGGAGAGTACAAATCCATGGACTGCGAAGTCCTCTTCAGTGGTACAAGTTCTCACTGAACAGAGGAATCAACACGTGACACCAACTAGGTTGCGAGCCTGCGAGCTCGTGGATTGCTGCACCCTCGCAATCGCCACAGTCCGCATTTATGTATGCAGTGTGCTGTTCAGCTCCACGTGCACAAGCGGCGTTTATTAGGTTGGTCTTGCTTGCTTCCTTCTCTCTTACCCACCTCATTTATTATAGACGAGACAACATTGGCTAGGCGGCGCCACTGCATCCTTTGAGAAGCACCCCACAGTGTTAAAAGTGTCCTCTTGAGGTCGCGTCACTGTGTGTTTCTACGGAATCGCGCATGCTTTTCTGTAGTACTTCGCAGCGTCGCAGCGCTGACGCTTCGTTTGCTCCTATCTGGTACGCGACGCTCAGTCACGCTGCACGTGCTCTCTCTCTCTATCTCTATTCCTTAGTAGGTGAACGGTACATACAAAATGTTGATACATTATCCTTGTTTCGGTGACGGCTACCAGCAATTATTAGCGCCTTGACTTGCAAACGTTTGCTAAGAATAAACTAAGGTCTTTATGACAAACAGTGCGCAATTGCCAATTGTGCAAGCTACTAACGTTCTCTACCTGTCAAGTGGCCACCTCATAGGCTCGCAGACCGTGGGTAGAATTTCAGGAAAATACCCATAAAATTCGCACTTTAAATTCCTGCTAAACGTGATATTGTTTCTTACTGCATTTCCGCATTGCCCACTTGACCACGACAGTGTTCCTCATCAGCTGGTCCTTTAGTGCGCCTCTTGTTGAAGGGGCAAGTTTGTATGAAGCTTACTAAACTTTATTGCTGTGTACGTAAGGGGAGGGGGCTCTCGACTAATCGCAAGACAAAGGAAAGCACGAGAGTAGAAAAATGCGCGATTTGACTCTGTGTACAGCGCGGCACACACACTCACACACTCTCACACACGCGCGCGCGCACACACACATGCACACGCGCACACACGCGCGCACACGTACAGGCGCGCGCGCGCGCGCACACACACACACACACACACACACGCACACACACACACACACACACACACACACACACACACACACACACACACACACACACATATATATATATATATATATATATATATATATATATATATATATATATATATATATATATATATATATATATATA
Source organism: Dermacentor albipictus (assembly GCF_038994185.2). Classification (NCBI taxonomy): domain Eukaryota; kingdom Metazoa; phylum Arthropoda; class Arachnida; order Ixodida; family Ixodidae; genus Dermacentor; species Dermacentor albipictus. The sequence continues at coordinate 109,499,168 of NC_091824.1, forward strand.
TATATATATATATATATATATATATATATATATATATATATTGTAATATTTCTTTATTTTTGCTGTACAGGCATTTGTCATTGCAACACAACACAAGTTGCACAGGTGTTGCCACATGGCCGCATTAGTTTGCCAAGCTTTATAAGGAAGCAAGCCAAGCCTTACATTGCACACTGCAAGTCAAGCCTCACAGTGCATACTCCCAGAAGGTAAGTTACTCTGTCACTCATGACAGCGGTCGATATTACCATTGTGCGCACCTTTTCTCTCAATTAAGTCGTTGTATTTCTTTATAATTCTACCATGTCGCTGGTAGCGATTGCTCAGACGAATATTTTTTTGGGTATGTCTGAGTGGGTTTGATTATTTATGCTGAGGGAAATTGATGAAACGTCTTCCTCTTGTTATCATTACAGTAATTACAATGAAGGTGTTATGCAATACTCAACTAGCCCTCTGCATGTTTTAACTCAACATAATTAAGGAACAGCAAACGCTGATGTGAACTGCGACATGAAGAAATACTGGGCAAGGTTGTTTGTAAGCTTGCTTGCTGAAAAACAGTGGAGAAACAACAAGGCAAGCGGCGTTCGTCTTGTTGCCTTCTCTTTTTTCTAACTCATGGTTAAGGGCTCTTACTTTTCAGTTGAACTCAGTTGAGAGGGCCAGATATTTTCTTAATTACATCCCTCAGCATGCACGATGCAGGGCAATATTATTGCCGTACACGAAAGACAAGTACGAGCATTTGGTGTGATGTCGTTGCTTTAGGTTGAAAGACGTCACAAGCCCGAAGAACGCAAGATAAATTTTGAAGTGTTTATGCCTGACTTCCTACGTACTGCAACGTAATTGCGGGTTGAAAGATTTCCTACAGTGCTTGCTTTGACTTCTAGTATAAGTGTGATAGTTGGAATGTGGTCTGGTTTGGTAAAAAGAGCAGTTCATCCCAACCAGTGTACTTGTACGTAACGAATTGCCTGTCATTCATTACTCGTAATCAACTACATTTGTTCGTAGTTTTGTAATTGATTAATTACTTTCCTTACTTGCTAATGCTCACTGTGATTGAATTAATTCTTCATAACCAATTACGTGTAATCGGTTAGTTCATTGACGAGACAAGCTGCAAGAGGCGAAGTAGCTTTGAGCATTTGAATTTGGCGTAACTACATTTGACTTTGGCACGGTACAGAAAAAAAAAGTGACCGATTGCAATTACAGTTACTTCGTTCAAAATACAATTGATTAGAGTAGGTAATTACTGCCCCACGAAAGTAATCGAGCAATCACTAAAGTGTAATCAACTGCTTTTCAGTTACTTGCCTACCACCACGAATTCTGCAAATAAAACAAGCTGGCCAGGCTCTTTCGGTGCGTCCTCCGCAACCTTTTACAACTTTATTATCTTGACAAGCAAATGCTTCTCAGAATTATTGTCGGTCATCCTCCGTCGGTTTCCTTGTGGAGAAAGCACGCAATGAGACAGAAAACTTGCTTGATGAGCGCGTTAGAGGGAAGGGCGGTGTTTCAATGAATACGAACAGCTTGCGCAAAAGAGGGTGGTTACTCAATGCCGCGATGATCGCGTCTGGGTCCTCTATGAAGCGCTGAGCTCCATTGTTGCTGGAGCTCAGAGAAGGCGCTCCCGGTAGGGCTAATGAAAAGCTTAAAAAGCAATTGTGTCTCGGGCATCGGGGACACGTTAAAGATCCCCTGGTGGTCCAAATTAATCCGGAGTCCCCCGCTACGGTGTGCCTCATAATCAAATCGTGGTTTTGGCTCGTAGCACCCCAGAATTAAATTTAAAAAATTGCAATTGATTTCCTGGAACCAAAGTCGGAAATGACCATCGCCAGTGAGCCATGACATCACTGGTTCAAATCAACATCAGGCCGAGCGTTAAGATGAAGAACCAAATACTGAGGGCCCGGGTTCGCATGCCTGAACATGCGCGTCCTCGAGGCTGATATTTGGCCTGACCGAAGGCGTTCTACTCTATACAGCTCCCACCAAATTTAAGTGCTTAAAGCTACGTCGCCTGTTGTACAGCTTGTCTCGTCAGTTAGTTTTACTGGCTACATGTAAGTGGTTGCTGAAAAATGTAACAGAATTACTGCAGCCGTTACCGAGTAAAATAGTAATTGTGGAATACTAGAACTACTAATAAATGTAATTGATTACAAGTAATTATTTACATGCCATTCGTTATGTGCAAGTCTATGCGCAGTAGAACGCTCGCGGTTGTAACCAACAACAGCCTTGCGCATGCGAATTTTTAGAGTCAGCACCTGGGCTCTCGGTATTTGTTTCATGGACCAGATATTGACTGAATATTCGAACCGGCGCTGCTATATGGCTCGCTTTCAATGGTTGGTGCCAGGAAATCACCTGCGGGCAATTTTGTTACGTAGATTTTCATTGGCTCTACTGCGAGAGCTTATTCCGAGTCCCAGCGACAATAACGAAGCACGGCATTTCATACAGGACCCAGACGCGGGATTCGCGACACTGAGTAATCGCATTTTGCGCAACGTGTTCGTACGTTACGAGACCCTCCTTCACTCAGGTGCGCTCATCCAGCGAATTTTCGTTGTCACTGCCAGTCTATGCTTACATCTTGGCAAAAAGAAGGAAAAGAAACAAAAAAAAGACGAAATATTACCGATGATAACCCTGGAAAGTTATTGTTAGTGAAAATACACGTGTGAAGGCCTGCAGGGGATGCTCAGAAACAACCAAACCAGGTCGTTCCGTTTGCTGCATTTGATCAATGTGAATAAATGTTGGCAGAAAGGTAACGTAACAGGGATCAATTACCTTTTAGTAATTGCTCCCATTTTTTTTCCTAGGCCACTAACAGGTAGCTGTAGTCAATTACATATTTGAGTACTGCAATTGTAATCGTTTCTCTTTTCCTGCAACGTGTACAAGTATGCCACGCATGCATGCTGCTACCTCCAATGGTTTCCCGATCCGCACAGTGGGGGTGCGCAAACCACTAAAAATTCAAAAAGAGGGGGTAGGGAACAACACTTATAAGTCTAATAAGTTTTGTGTTTCATCGCTTCAATATCCCTAGTGTGAGACTAATTACCTTCTACGTGCCTGGCGAAAGCGTGGATATGCGACATTTTGTAGAGTTGACACAAGTGAAATATTTTTCTTCTGCTTGTTCTTTGAAAATACAGGGCCGAGTAAAAGCTTTTGAACCATTTAAGAACAATTCAGTTTGATAACTCAATATATGTGCCTCAAAGCACGAACAAGATCTATGAATCACCAAACGGCCACCAACCTTCCGCGCATTGCTTCGACTGAAGACGCCGACAGACAAGCGATAGCTTACCGTGTAATTGACTGCAACAGAGCATGAGTAGCACGTTTATCCGACGGAAGTTATAGCTTTGACTTTGAAGACACAACTTCGGGGATCTTGGGAACTTCTCGGAGGGGGAGGGGGTGCTTTAATGACACTACAACAATAAGATTATTTCATTTTCTCGCTCTAGTGTAGACGAGATTGAAGTCTGCCCCTGTATGGAAACGACAGACATGCACACGTTACGGGATGAAAGGTAACCGATAACAATTATAATTACTTCATTCAAAAATGCATTTGAATACGTGGACCAATTACGGATCTACGAAAGTAATTGAACAATTACTAAAATGTAATGGTTAATTTCTATGTTTCCTTATTTTCTATTTTTGTTAATATCGTTCAAATAAAGTAAATAGGATCAGCTGACCTGGCTCTTTCAGTGCACCTCCTGCAGCCCTTCACACGTTGTGTGCCTTCAGTAATAATAACTCTTCAAAGTTACCGTCGGTCATCTTCCTTCTTTCATTTTTAATTATTATACTTGCGAAAGCATCAGCAGTGACTAGCGGCGACAATGAAAAATATCGTTGCTGGGCACTCTATGTACGATCTGGTGCTCTGTGTGTGCGCTATAGGAAAGTGCGGTGTTGTAACCTACGAACAACTTGCGCAAAAGAATGCGGTTGCACAATGCGTTATGCTCGCGTATGGGTTCTCTTCGAAGCCCAGCACCACGTCATTGTTGCTGGGTTTTGGAAAAGGCACTCTCCGGTGGCCTAGAGCAAATGAAAAGCACGAAACAAAAAAAGATGTCGTCCGTACATATATAGGTGATTCCCTGGCATCAACTTCCGAAATGGGCACCAATATCTGGTGGTGTCTAATATCTGGTGCAGGAAAGAAATACTGAGTGCCCTGCCTGTCTGAAAAATAAGATGTCAAAGATGCTGCTACGTGGCAGAACCGCGGGCATTGACCATATGGTTACCGCTGAATTCAAGTGCTCAGCACTGCGTTGCCTGTTACAGCTTGTCTCTTTGATAAATTGAGTAGTTACAGGTAAGTCGTCACTGAAAAAAAAGTAATGAGCGTTACCGAATAAAGAGAGTAATCAATAAAAAAGACAACTAAAAGTGGAATTGAATACAAGTAATGAATTACATGTATCTCGTTAGGTACTAGTGTGGGAGGCAGCGATGAAGACAAAGTTAAGCCTACAACTGAATGGAGTTCCCTGGCTGAAACTATGTTTTCTCGTGAAACTGCTCCCAAACACAAAACTCAATTTAGTCTTCGATTTAGTCTTCGGGAAGAGTCACTCGAGCTAGCATGCATATGTTTTTTTTTTCTTTTTACGAGCAGCAGATGTGTGTAGAATTGATCTGTTCTGGAGGCAGAAAGAAAGCAAAAATAAGCGAAAAGTGTGCTTAAGTGTCAAGAGAACAACGTTGAGAAAATGGGGTCATTGTCAATGACTCTAATTACAGATCGCACAAGTCACAGCCTTGGTTGACGTGCAAAACATCACGGTAACATTAGCGCAAAATAAGAGCAAACGAAATCTTGATTTATGTTTTCTTTTCATATAGCCCTAATGAGAAAACCGTGGCATAAGTAAATGCCACGGGAGAGGGAAGAATCCGCAGTGAGACGCACTTAAATTTGCCTTGACGCTAGGTTCGACGAGTAATACTTAGCAGAAATATTGTAGTGCATATATGCATGCCGATTATGTTCGCTAGTAGAGTTAGCCATTGCTGCCTCAACTTCTTTATATATATAGCCGTGGCGGTATTAGCTTGAGGGGGACGTTCTGAGAAAAGCTATAGGGATGCCCGCAAGTGAGCCGTCAGTCGCCGATCACCCTGCATCACTCTGTTGGTCCTCACCTCGCGACTGTCGTGCACGTGTAGGTTCACCCATGCAATCATGCAACAGTCACACGAGTGCAGTCTCGTTTGACACGAAAACATGTTTTCACAAAAAAGTGATTTGGGCGAACTGTTCCGAGTTCATGGCATGATTTCTGCAGCGTGAAGCACTGGCGTGCGGATACAAAATAAAGAAAAAAAACAAGGGTTAGCGAAAAGACAGACACGTGCGCTTTGTCGTTCTTTTTCTTTTTATTTCCTCCCTTCAGTGCTTCGCGCTGCATAAATCACGCCACGTTTTGACAGGCCGGCAGCTCTAGAGAGCCCAACAGATGGCTTTACCAAAATGATCACCACGTTCTACCATAATTATCGGCAAAAAAATGCCTTATATATATATATATATATATATATATATATATATATATATGTGTGTGTGTGTGTGTGTGTGTGTGTGTGTGTGTGTGTGTGTGTGTGTGCAGCACTCGCGAGAACAAAAAAATTTACTTCCCGTCACTAGTCAGACAATAAATCTTGCGGAAGGCTGTGGTGAAAACGTGCCTCACAAGCCCTTCCTTAATTATGGAAACAACTGCATCCTCCGCGTTGGTTCTAACGTGGCGTGTTCTATGTCGGCGTCATTTGAGCGCGGTGCCCGCGTTTCCTTTAAATGTGATTTGCATCAACTCTCTGAGGGCACTCCGACTGTAGCACGAACGTCCCAGCTGTTTCCTGAGGACATAAAGTTGTCCACATCGAGGTCAGCAACCATCTCCATGGAACGCGGATCGTTTTTTTTAGCAGCCTGAACAGACCGCATAGCTGAACATGTGCACGTAGAGCGTTATTGACAGCGCAGGCGTCTCACTTGCAATATAGGCGATAGCGACGTTGCTAGGCTGAACTGAACTGCAACTCCAACCCCTGGTGAGTATACACTATGGCCCTCGCTGGTGAAGCGCTGAAATGCTTTTGTTTGGCGACCGCTGTACTAATTTAAATAACAGTTGCTTATTTTTGGATGAATATTTTATTTACTGTGGCTGAATGGTACAAAGAATTGATTAAGGCCTCTGGGAACTGATAGATATTACAGAGCAATAGTAAAATTTAAAACTAAGCATGAATATGGCAAATTCGCAACATTATCGCTGACATTAAAACGGTACGTTTACGTTAAGGCAAAAGAAAACCGAACTCTATGTTACATTTGATATGTTCTTGTTAGCTCGTCTGATGGAGGTTTTGTGGATGTTACTATCCCGAAATGCATGTTTTGATAAGACAAAATGTTATGCATACAAACTATTAGCGCTACTGTGAGGTGCTGGTTACGGAATTTAGACACACATTTTCTCCACAAGTTTTGCGAAATCAGGAATTCGACGTTTGTATGCCTTTTTGTTTGATGTTTTGCAATTGTAGTCAAATTTTGTAAAATTAAGATTGGTTGAATGTCATTCAGTGGAATATGACCCGCTCTTCGAACGTAATGATTGAAATGGACTGGTTGTATTCGCATTCGAATAAAACACATAAAACACAATCGTTCACATGGGTCAGGGCTCTATTGTTCGAGAAAACGTAGCAAACATTTGGCACTAGCATATGGAAATTGTACTCGCCGGTCTCTTCAAGGTTTCCGCTCAGACGAATGTGACTCTTTGGGAAATGAGGTGGCTATAGTTACGGCGAAATAGCCCAGGGAATAGGTAGTTCCGTCAGCTGGGTCTAGGGTATAACAGCCTAGTAACGCGGGAACTGTCCCAATCGTACATTCTCATCACCTATAGTGGAAGTTCACCACCTGTGACTGTCCAGAGAGAGAGAGAAAAAACTTTATTTTCATGTTGGTTGGTATGGTGGAAAGGCCCTCAGTCCAGAGCCTCGCTTGCGGCATTCTTCAGTGCAGCACTGATAAACGCCGCAAGGTACCGTTGGTCGTCGGCGCTGGCTGCTTCTGTCAGCCACCCGGCATGGGGTTTAGGGGAAAGATTTGTGGGGGCAGGAAGGGGAGGTGGGGGTGGTCCACAGGACCAGAGGATATGGGATGTGTTCGGGTGTTCTCCACAATATCGGCAGGGTGGGGGATCTTCAGGTAAGAGACCACGGAGGAGGTGCATTCGTGCTGGTGTAGGGAGTGTTTCTGTCTGAGCCTGACGAATCAGTACACCCTGTTCACGGGTGAGCACTTTGCTGAGCTTGGGGAACTTGCGTCTTGCCTCTTGATATGGCCGCAGAAGCAGGGGAGCCCACCTTTTCGTCTGGGCTGGTCGCGGAATGCAGGGTGCCTGGTTCAAAGTCTCGCAGGCGAGCTGATTAGCTCTTTCATTTCCCGGCAGTCCGTCATGACCAGGTATCCAGATGATTTCCAGAGGACCCTGAAGGTGCTCTTGAATAAATGTCGAAATGTGGGCCGGGAGATCGTTGTGCAACAATTTCCTGCAAGCCGCCATGGAGTCGGTAAATATGATTCTTGGGTAGGCTGAGTTACTAAGGGGCATGTGTTTGATCGCGGTTGCGATGGCTGTCAGTTCCGCTAAGGTCGGATCTGTCTCTGGGAGTAACTCAGTATGTACAGTTTGCAGGTCGTTATTCACGACTGCTATAGCGGAGCCCCGTGCACCAACGCTAGCATCAGTGTAGAAGTATATGCCGTCAGGGTGTCTTGCCGTGTACCTCTTAAAGTAGGCAACTCGCTGTCGTCGCCTCTCCTTGCCTCGTTCTGGATTCATATGGCGTGGCAGTGGAGCTATGGTTAGGAGTTCGCGTTGTTTCGGTGGTAGTGGGCGCGTGTTCACAAGGGGCGCAGCTTCTGGATGATGACCGATACTATGGAGGATGTGCGTGCCTTGACACGTGCGCTGCAAACGCAGTTCTTGGCGACGACGATGAATGCTGATTAGTTCCGCCACCGTGTTATGGCAACCGATGTCAATGAGGAGCTTAGTGCTGGCACTAAACGGGATGCCGATGGCCAGCTTTGTCGCCTTGCGGATGAGCGCATCAAGGCGATTGATATCTTGCTGACGGAGATTGGTATAGGGCAGGTGATAGCGCAGGCGCGACATAATTAGTGCGTTTCTTAGTTGAAGCATATCTGCCTCTTTAACTCCATTTGCTCGGTTGGAGACCCTACGCATCATGTGCAGCACCTGTTCTCCTTGCCTGAGCAGGTGATGCACCGTCGCAGCGGGACCTCCATCTTTCTGGATATGGAGACCGAGAATCTTAATACATTTTGGTTGGGAAATCGGCACGCCTTCGTTTA